>NC_087202.1:24208589-24231089 GCF_015104395.2 Macrobrachium nipponense | reverse complement strand
ATCCATATTATTTTGAAATTATGCAGAAACCATCAGTGCTCTATGACGACTTTTTTTTTTTCATTCCAACGAATAGTTTCATTTCGACAAAATAACAACAATAACAACAAAATGAAAAGGGAACGATATTCATATTCCCCCTCTCTTTTTCCAAATCTATAACTAAGAGGTGAAAACTGACGGATGACTAGATGCATATGAGAGATATCGAATCGCATCATCTTGAAGGTTAATTTTGAAGAGAGAGAGAGAGAGAGAGAGAGAGAGAGAGAGAGAGAGAGAGAGAGAGATTTATAGTACAGTCAGGATTTGTGTAAAAACTCTTATTCTGATAACGTTATGATCAAACGAAACGACAATTTATTCCAATCCCCATAAAATAAATTATAATTTATTTTAAACCGTTACACAAAACCGTAACTATAAAACTTGCTACTTTGCACACTGAAGCTCAAATCAAAGTTTCTGTTTTTATAAAAGTAACTTGAATATCTTAAAACTTGTTATGTAATACTTGGTGTTTTGTGTCTAAAAGCCACCTAGACGCTTACACGTATATGTCAAGGTGACACCCAAAGGTTTAATTTAAATCTGATTATTGGATATTTAAGCATAAGCTAAATAAATTTGACTTTGTTACTCAGTTATACAAGATTTTCAGTAATAAGGCCAAACAGGCATAAACTCGGATGACCTAGGGATTAACTTAAGGTTACTTGATAACCCCGTGTAATGTTTAGCAAATTCTAAAAAGATTATTTAGATGAAAATTTAACTATCGCAAAGGTTTATTTGGATAAAAATTAAATTCCCCAAACGTTAATTTAGATAAGAAGCAAACAGAAACCAAAACGTAACATGAAAATAAGAACTAAAGAAACAACATGACGGAAAATGTTTCAATGTTATACGAGTGTCTAAATGAAAGCAAAATTTCTTGAAATAAGTTCATGCAAGTACACAGCCTGAGGTCACAGGATGGATGGAATAAAAATACTATAGTTTCGACATGGCAGAATTGAGTGACAATAGTTTTGCGTGAAAAACTAACACAGAAATTTTTTCTCTTCTTTATGCAATCCGACAAAATCCCACAAGATCCTACTCGTTTAAAACGCGTAACATTGCAAGCCTTGAACAAAAGGTAGTACTGTTCATTAGATCCAAAAGCAACTGATGTGACATCATCTGAATATTCCACATGACAAATGGTTGCCTATTTGTCATATGGATATTTGAAAGATACAACGCCACTCTGAACTTTTCCGAGAAACAATTATTTACGAAAAAGGATTAGATCAAGTTAAAACGATTTTCAGTATGATGCATCCACATCCCTCTTCATGTGTATGTGTGTGTGTTTGTATTTGTGTCTTTGTACATACGTGGGCATGAACAAACAATAATTGTCTGTATGTGAATCTGTGGCCTTGTGACTCCACCGTGACGACCTGTGCCAGCCATGATGATGATGGGAGAATGGTGTGTCAACCAGTGCATTGGGGTCCGGAGCCAATGTTGTCCTCAAAAGATAATTCAAGATAATAATAGATATCGGGAACTGTAAGTCCCCCTGTCGCTCCCCTTCACCTGGCGACCTCCAACCCCTTCCCAGTAGGCCCCCCACCCTGTCCGAAAATCAAGAGATACATGACTCCCCAGACGCAGCAATTGTTCCCCTGGGGTAATGAGCAAATCCCGTGACCAACATGCCTGCCATTATTAGGTCTATGCATGTCATCGCTTCTTCTTGTAAACGCTTCCACACACGCATAAACAAACCAGTTGCATGAAAAAAAAAAAAAAACAACGCAGCAAAGACAATAACGCTAGTTCGTAAGAAATGAACATCCTAACAACGCTCACCAGAACATTCTAAATGAATAAACCATTGTTCTAATAGATGAAAAGACAGTTGATATTCTCACGTTCCGACTTGAAGTACGAGAATAAATTGTAAGTAGAACCTCCGAAGAACCTACTGAATTTCTTTTATCACGCAATATATATATGATTATATATATATATATATATATATATATATAAAAATATAATCTAATATATATATATAGAATATATTACATACATACATACATATATACATATATATATACATGTATAAATATAACATATATATATATATATATATATACGTATATATATATATATATATATATATATATATATATATATATATATACAGACATATATGCATAAACTACATATATATATGTATGTATGTATATATGTTATATTTATATATATATATATATATAGTACGGTGTATATATATATATATATATATATAACGTATATATTTGTATAATATATATATATATGTGTGTGTATATTTATATTTGACATAGTATATTATATATATATATATATATATATATATATATATATATATGTATATATATAATATATATATATATTGCGTGATAAGAAATTCAGTAGGTTCTTCGGAGGTTCTACTTACAATTTATTCTCTTACTTCAAGTCTGAACGTGAGAATATCAATTGTCTTTTCATATCTTAGAACAATGGTTTATTCATTTAGAATATTCTGGTGGTATATATATATATATATATATATATATATATATATTATATATAGTATATATATATATTCGACACGCGACAACAAAAACTGCACAATCTAAATTGATAATTTTAAGAAGTTGGAAGTTCCAGAGTATTTACATTCAATATTACTTGACAGTACTTTAGGTAAGAGTATTTATTTATACTTATAAAGGTATATATATATATATATATATATATATATATATATAAATATATATATATATATATATATATATATATATTCCCATAAATACACAAATAGTAACAAGAAACACTACACTGAAACAAAAAACTTCCGCTAGATTTTACTGAAAATGGTAAAAAGTAGCTGTACGTAAACGTCCAGCAACAGATATTTCGTGAGTTTAAAATGATTCTCACACGAGCATTGCAACAACAGACTTCAGAGGTAACTCAAGACGGAAAAAAAGTTTATTTATAAGAATATATAATATATATATATATATTATATATATATATATATATGTGTGTGTGTGTGTGTGTGTGTGTGTGTGTGTGTGTGTGTGTGTGTGGTATTCTGTTATCGCTCTCACTATTAGGTATTCTGGCCTTTAGAAGAACTGGGCAAGATTCTTGCACACACATACACACACACACACACACATATATATAAATAGAGAGAGAGAGAGAGAGAGAGAGAGAGAGAGAGAGAGAGAGAGAGAGAGAGAGAGTCCGTTTGCCTCAAAACGATGAACTGAAATACTATGTCAACTAGCAGTAACCGTAAACAGTTATCTATCATGAAATAACAGGCTTGGTTATGAAAACAAAGCACAAATCACACAAAGTGGACATGCTAATCCTTCAAGCAAACACTCTCGTATAAAAAAAAGGATAAAAAATGAAATGATACGAACTGAATACAATCATATCTTTGAAAAATGTCACAAAATTTGTATGACGAAGCGCAGCAAAACGAAACGCGTCTTCGAAATCCGGATAAAATTCCCACAGAAGAAGAAGAAGAAGAAGAAGAAGAAGAGGGAAAATCACATCGCATGAATACAGCATAATTTTCTCAAACGTATAATAATCATATCCCTTAACTCTATATCATTAAACCACATAACGCTGTATGAGACAGAGCTCAAACGCAAACGGCGTCTTCTGGAGACGAAGGACGAATGCGGTACACTTTATGGGAATATTTTCCTCCCCCATAATGAGTCGGGCGATGCCATGAAAAAGACATTAGAATTCCTATTAAGATAACCGACTTGTTAATACTAACATAAACATAACAGATTCCGACACATAAAACTCCCTTTTATGGCTCTATTCCTCCCCGTTTATCAGACGCCGTCTTATTTCTCGACCTAATGCGCTCCCAGCTGCGTCTCTTTTATTCCGAGTCTTCCCTGGCAATGGGGTTCTTTGCTCTTCCCTATTTGCTCCTTCTGTTTGAATGTCCGATCATGTGTGTCTGTCATTATCTCAAAATCTTTGCGTGTGTTTGTGTTCATCTGCTTGTCTGAGAGTGATTTCCGCTGACTCAAGCTTGGTAATTACAAGAAGTCGCTGAGTAATTAACCAGCCGTCTCATTATCTTTCATTCGAAATAGATATTCAAGGTTGAATATTCACGGAAAGGATAAGTACGACTATTCTCAGTTGTAATGAAAACTACACAGATGAAGTTGCGACAATTCAACTTCAGCAACAAAAATATGAACAGAGGATAACGAGCGCGATTGATCTTATTTGTTTCTTCAGAATCAATATTTAAAAAGGCATTATCCTTATTACGACGTCAAGGTTCAATCAAAGAGAGAGATGTAAAAATACGTGAAATCATTAACTTGAAAACTGTTATTCAAACTACAGTTACATAAAACCTGAAGAAAGGGAGACGATGAAAGACGAAAAAGAGGGAAAAATAGAACTCGTAAGAAAGAATATAAAGAGGAAAAAGAGAACTCGCAAAAAGAACGACGACGACGACGAAGAAGAAGAAGAAGAAGAAGAAGAAGAAGAAGAAAACCTAACGAGGACGAAGAAGACGAATAAATAACTCAGAAAAGAAGACTTGTTACGAGAGCGAGAAAGAAGAAAAATTGGGAGTGTCACCATCTCCTTCCCCCTCTTTTCGTATTTCATAAACAAATCTCCCAGCACGACGCATGGCACCTTCTTCCATCCCCCAGCGAACTCCCCCCCGCCCCCCCCAGCCCCAACAAAACTCTCCCGGCCCGCCCCACTTTAACCTTTTCTGTCAGCCTCCCTGTGGGAGCAAGTGGCATCCATCTCAGATGCATCATTACATCTTGTGACACACGGGATTCTCGGCCATTCATCTTGGCCCATTTATCGTAGGGTCCCAAACAAGCTTATTCAGGAGCCAGACCCATAAACCACGTTCGATGGAACTTTTGCGCTCTCGTTAGTTTTAAGGGGAAATGACGTCTCCATGACGACTCTCCTTCTATTCACTTCTCAGAGACACAAGACGGAGGAGCGGCAGCGCAGTTACTGTCAAATGGTGCAGGGTACAGGGTTGGGTGGGGTTCGTGTGGGAGAGGGGGGGGGGGTGTTGTTCGATACGCATCAAGAATGAGGTCTTCCACATGAGCTGTAAACAATACGTCCTGAAAAGTATAATATAATAAATCGACGACGATTCATGTCAACAATCAACGAATCATGTTAGCAAATTCATTTGTCAAGAGACTGCGTCTTTCCGTCAAATGGGGAATCGGGAATCTGTATAACAAAAAGTAAATATCCAAATCTACAACCAAAAATTTTGTAAAAAAAAAAAAAGAAGAGATGGAGAGAGAGAGAAGAAGAGATAAGAGAGAGAGAGAGACGAGAGAGAGAGAGAGAGAGAGAGAGAGAGACTGTAATTTAACACTATCTCGAAATATAAATATATATCTATGTCCTTTATAATTTTTTATCAAAAAGGAAACAAACAGCACCTGAAACTAATATTTAGCATAAAATCAAAATAAATCACAGATAAAAACACTCATTAAAAAAACAACTGTACAGTAAGCGTCAAAATTGAGGCTACAAATTTTAAAATTAATCGCACTTCTTTAAAAACTCTCGTGGGAGTTAGTATATTTTATTCCAATTGTTGTCATCCTCTTTATCTGATAATACGTATCAGTGATTAACTGTAGAACCACAGAAGGAATTTCCCCAGTGAATGGTCAGTGCTAGTTCAATAATTGTTTATTAAAAGAAAAGAAAAAGAATTTCCCCGTAGAAACATCTGCGGCTCTCAATATGTGATATCGAGTGTTCACCCATGAGTGGCAGCAGGAACCGAGTGCATAAGCCTTGGCCTAATGTGATTTGTAAATTAATTTTCTACTTTTATATCGTTATATCGAAAGTTATTATGATTTATTTTGATAAAGCACAAAGAAGTTTAGCATCTGATTAAATGAAATATAAATAAGAGAAGTTGGTGTAAAAAAAAAAAATCCAAGTTACATACGCGTTTAGCAGTGGCTACATGGTTAGGCCTATTTCAATAATCAAGGAAATATATTTTCCAGCTTTTTATTTAATAATTTAATCGAATTTCTAAATTGTGCAAATTTCTGCATGTGGTATTGCGTTTAGGGTCGCATCAAACAAGTATTTTCGTGGGTTTCCACTTTTTTTTCAGTGCATAAGTGAGACTATTCTTGTCCATACGATCCGGAGTGTGAATATGCTTGGCGGGCATTATTTTAATTCGAGTATCTCCTGTTATGCTCTCTCTCTCTCTCTCTATCTTCTCTCTCTATCTCTCTCTCTCGGTATCTTTTATTCTAGTTAGGAATAACCAGAGGCCTGTTTTAAGAATCGAACACTTGGACTATTGGTAATGGTAGGGTGCTTCTTTATAGTATACAATATATATATATATATTATATATATATATTATATATATATATTATATATATCTATATATATATATATATATATATATATATATCCCCCTTATAATCATAAATATATTCAACTCCCCAAAAAATGAATTTCTGTTATACAATATTGCTTGACTGGATCGAACTGATTACTGGTTGCACGTGGAAATATAAATTTGGGTGATATCACGCCCTTATGATACGCTCACTTACGCAAATTCAGTCTTGAACATCACGGTTGGAATATGATTAGAAGATTTGAGGTAAAAGGTTGATGTGAAAAAGGTGGAGTTAGGATTGTGGGTAGAGGAAGAGGTAGAGGGGGAGGAGGGTTGGTTGGGATCTGTCGTCTTCCGACTTAACCAGGTGGTGATTTTACGGGTGTTCTGGTTGCTTACGACCGTCTTTCTTATTTTTTATATAGCGAATCTCCCAGGTGCAAGGACAGGTCCTGTGTCGGTCTTCATACTTCTATTTTTGCCTAAATATCAGACAGTGGCCCGCATTGTAAGCCTTGCTATGCCCGGAACTAGGCCTAGTCACCTGAAGGTAGCAGCAGCAGCAAGAGCCTTTCTCGAAGATGGTATTTTATGCTCGGTTTGATATGCTCTCTTTTTCTCTCTTTTTTCCTTTTTCTTTCTCTTTTGCTCTCTTTATCTCCTCGAAGAATCTTTTTTCACATTATTCTGCTCTCTTCTCTTCCTGAAGAATTTTTACATTTATTTTTCTCCTCTTTCTCCTTTTGTTTGGATATCTAGATGGTTGTAAAAATGATTTTCCATTAATAAGGTTTCATTATCATGAGCTTTATAAATTCGTGCTTGGTTTACCACAATCTTTCAACTTGTTTAGTAGGAATACGTTACAAAACTATCATCGTTGATTCTTACTCTCCTTATCGGGTCCTAGAGGCTGAAATCAGAACTACCAACCACACCCAACTTCTCTGTTGAATCTAGGTGCATTCATGGTTGATTATGTTTGATGTTACGGAGATTTTCCCTTTATATTCTATTGATATTTGCATGGTTTTATGCATCTTCGCTAAAATAACTGATAATATTTTAAATTGTTTCGTTTCTATAGTTTGAAGTAATTACTATCTTTTGAAATAATTACTATTACCGAAATTTTTTCTTATGATTGTTATGAATATCATAATTTGATATTTTTGCATCATATGCTAGCTTTATTTTGTTTGATAGAGCTTTCAATGTAGAAAAAATAGAGTTTTTGAGCTACGTGTTGTAGCTGCCAGTTAGTGAATTTCGAACGAAATCCTCTGAAATTTGTAGCCTCACTTTTGACGCTTACTGTTCCATAAACAATTTCCTAACTCGAAAATTAAAAAATAAGATAAAATCATTCTAATTAACTAAAAACATTTACTCGTATAGAAAAGAGAACATACTGACTGGTTTGTTTATGTAATCTAGCGAAAAAACAACCGTATTCGTCGACACTGAGTTTTAATTTGTAACAAATCTAGATTAAAAAGACAAAACAAACGGAAAATCTCTATGAATTTTAAAGGAAACAATCACTGAATGTGCGCAAACGATTTGTTTTAATACACAACGACATCTGACATTTACATTACAGGAGGGAAAAATATAATTTTACTGCTATCGCCCTATCGGCCATTATCAATTCCTGGAGCCCATACCAACTTTCCCTGTCAAATACTTTACGTTATTGTACATGGTAGTTACAATATAACGTACGATGTTTTGCAATGTAAAAGAAAATGAGCCTTAAGTGATTTACTAAACGAAAATATTCCCATCAAGAAGGCAAAGTGTAAATATGTATAAATTATATAAAACGGGTCGATGTTCAGAGTAGGCTATTCATTGGAAATAATGGGTGCCACATGAAGGTCAATTAATCAGTCACCTATAATCTCGCTCTGACAGTTTTCATCTTTGTCTCTCCTTCAAATTCATCATACTTCCCCTTCCCCCCTCCTAGTATCCTTTATCTTGTTTTTTCCTCATAATTGTCTTTCCTCTTCCTTGCATTTTATAATTTATTTACATTTTTATATATTTATTTGTTAGTTTGTTCACAAATTTTTTCTTTACTAAGAGCTGAACTCTTCTCTCTGTAGTTCCTATTACCTTCCATATATTTTCGGAAGCTTGAATTTCAAATCAACAGAGTTAATCTTTTGTATAATAAAAGCGAATAATAATTTCGATTATTCAAATTCTAAAGGCTCTGGATAATCAAATATTGTTATCAGTAATATTATGCACATCACCTGAAGCAAATATGAGCAAGACAACACTAGGTATCACACTTATGGCAATTACAGATGGAATTTAGCTTGAAAGAAGCATGGATAAACCAGAAAATGAGAGAGAGAGAGAGAGAGAGAGAGAGAGAGAGAGAGAGAGAGAGAGAGAGAGAGAGAGAGAGAGAGAGAGAGAGAGAGAGAGAGAGCCAACATTTCTTAATTTCAGTTAACAAGTAAATTGCAAGATACGCGCACCTGAATATAATTAGTTAAAATAAACATCCAGTGTTATATGCAGTACTGAACGAAAATTTCCCCGTATATAAACAAAGGGTTAATTCACTTTATAAATCCATTAATAAATGTGGAACACAAGCTACGAATGTGGAATTGAACCTCCAAACATTACAATAGATGATGCTGAATTCTCATGCACTTGAAGAAAATATACAAAATATTAAAATACACTGGGCAATTCTGGACATTTTAGATATTCATTCTGGGAGAAAATACACACACACACACAGATATATATATATATATTATATATATATATATATATATATATATCTATATATATATATATATATAATATATTAACACCCACTTCTCTGTACAAATGAAACTAGAATAAAATACCTGTAGGTAATACGTAAATGTAACAAATACCAGACACTGAAAGCTAGCCTCTTTAATCTCCTACATCTCATTCACTATTCCGTTTGACCTCAAAGTCTAAAGGAATAGTGAACTGGATGAGTACGCATATGTTGCATAATATATATACGTATATATACATACATATATGTCTCTTAAATTGCGACCCCGATGTATGATTGGGAGAAATGTATTTTCATTTGTTTTGCTCAGTTTTATTCATTTCTATAAACGAAAACGCACTTGTTAGTAAGTAGCCCAGTAAAGGTTTAGTATGCCATAAAGGAGAAGAATAACGTGCAGCCATTTCACTTTCAGTATTATCCTATTTCAAAAAACAATCATAAGCCTAATTCCGACATTTCCGTTTCAAATAAGCTAAACAGATCAAAGATAATACCTAGGTGTTCTAAAAATATAAGGCATAAATATGAGAAAGAAACATTATAAACTCAGTGCTCATTAAAACTGAAAAAAATGCATAGTGAATATAAAATTTTCAAGAAAATGCACGGTCTGAAATTTTAGAATGTTGATATAGCCATAGAGTTTTTGGCTTCACTGACCAATATTTTAATTCAAGACCAAAGGAATAAAATTTGGAGATATTTCGACAGACGCAAAATAGCCATGAACATGAAAATTAGTTTTCAATCAAAACATTCACTACTTGGCAACAGTGATAAAAACAGGATAACTGAACACTGCTCTCTCTCTCTCTCTCATTAGAGGTGCCTCACACTGAGGGACCTGGGGCAACCCGAACAAGATGTAAGGTCTGTAAGGTTAGGTCTCTCTCTCTCTCTCTCTCTCTCTCTCTCTCTCTCAGCCATTCCTCGTGAAAATACGAACTGAATCAGTTAAATAAACTTTCCTGGAAGAGGTCAAACTTGTTCTCTCTGAGTCTAGATAAAGGACGGATATATGTCAGAAATACACCATTATCGATATCAGCCGATAAGAGGTCACTTGATATCCGGCATTACCTCTCTTAAATGTTTTTATGAGAGACAATTAACAACCATGACACATGCGGTGCCCTTGAGACTGTAGACAGACCTTTCAAAATGAAGAAAAAACTATTTATTTACTCTCTCTCTCTCTCTCTCTCAACCACTTCGTCGAGGAGGACCCCCACCGCCCAAAATAAAATAAAATGATAACCAACCTTTGACGCTGACTTCCTCCGACCTGAGCCATTAGGGAGGTTAATGCAATTGTTGATCAGCGCTGCAACGGAGGCCTCCATCGCCAGAGACTCACACAGGGAATCTGAGCCTTGGCGGGTGAGATTTTATGGCTGGAAATGGACGACTCGCCAAGCAGGGCTTAGGATGGTCCTTCCTCTTTTGCGCTAAGTGATCTGCTGTACAAACTGCAACGTCCGAGATTTCAAAGTTGTGTTTGGATACCCTGGCTCAATCTCACTTGACAGCCACTGAGAGAGAGAGAGAGAGAGAGAGAGAGAGAGAGAGAGAGAGAGAGAGAGAGATATGGATGCCCTACATCAATCTCATTGGTCAGCCACTAGGATACGAGGCTTTGGTAAGCCTGACACTCTTACTTGAGAGAGAGAGAGAGAGAGAGAGAGAGAGAGAGAGAGAGAGAGAGAGAGAGAGAAATTCAACTGAAGGGAAACTAATTAACGAATCTAAACGAAAGCATACCCAGTCACTGAATTAAAACGGTGAATTTTGAGAAGCTTCCGTTATTACCCATCCCGACGATCCCTTCGACAAAATAATCACCGCACTAACGACGTCAAACGACTAAGAACACCTTCCTGTCAAAATCTTGATGTCCTTATCATCGAAAAACAGCATCGTCAAGATACTTGGAGAGAGAGAGAGAGAGAGAGAGAGAGAGAGAGAGAGAGAGAGAGAGAGGTATAAAACACGGAATCATGCCAATTAAATTAATTAAAGCAACTGGTAAAAAGGGAATATGAAAAAGGGAATACGAAAGGAGTACCACCGTGCGAAGAAAGTAACTGGCGTTTATTTGTCTTTATTTGTGAAAATATAACAATTGACTTTAAAGGAAGAATTTTCTCTTTTAACTGAATAACACCAACGAATAAAGCCAATTAACACTGGAAATAAAACTTGTAGGTAAAAAACGAAAGTGAAAAACAAAGACAAGAGGTGAGACTGATAGGTACAACAAACGACTAGTATTTTCAGAATAGACTGTCATCGCTCCACAAACGAAGATAAAAATAACCTGAGCTCTCTTTGCAGATAACTATGACCCGTGACATTTCCACGAATCTGCCAGACGGTCAAAAATGTCTCGGAATAACTTTAAATTCAGGAATGTAGACAAAACATCTTGTATTACGTAACACGCCAGCCGTAAGAAGAGAAACTCATTATTATTATTATTATTATTATTATTATTATTATTATTATTATTATTATTATTATTATTATTATTCAGAAGACAGACTCCTATTCATATGGAACTAGCCTATGCGGGTCACTTACCTAAAATTCAAGCTTCCAAAGAATATGGTGTTCATTTGAAAGATACTGCAGAAGGTAATAAGAAATACAGAAAGAAGAGATCAGTTACTAGAAAAGAAAAGTAAGGAATAGATCAATAAATATATAGATACAAATACATACAAACAATTATAATACAAAGTTCCTCACATATTAAATTTTTTTGTTTTTATGAATGTATTACACAATCTTTCTTTCTTGAATATCACTATTTATTTTTTCCTCTATCCGGCTTCATGCAGTCACTCATCCCCATTTCTTAACTTATTGTTTCCACCTTTATCGTGACATTAGATCTTCTTCAGATATCTATTTCTTATCGTCCTTCCTCGGATATCTGTGTTTCTTATCTCTTCGTCATGGCTTCATGAGGGCATTCTTCTTCAAGTATTAATTGTATCTAATGTATCTTAATCAGGGCTTCGTACAAGTGTCCTGATATTTGGTTTTATTGGACGTGCGTCGAGTGGACAATGAGCCAAAAACTCCCCACTTTCATAACACATACAAGAAAAGGCACCGAAAGCGATCAGACAAGGAATGGCTGTACTGAGCAACAGGTTCTTCATTCACTTTGTTCAAGGAACGAACAAAATACAATACCAATCTTTCAACAAGGTACGCAACGTCCATACCGGAAAGGGAGGCTACAAGCACCGTACTTGCTTCCTGAAGACACAGAATAGTTCCAGACGCAACCATCCTCACCAGTCGAAAAGCCTTTTCTTGAAAGGAAACAAACGCTCACTGGTAATATGTACAGGGCGTAAGGGAGCCTCTCAGACCTCAGTTCAGTTTACATAAAAGCTGCAATGCCTATCCTCTCCTTTGTTTTATAAATTTACAATCGAATAGACTTTTACCTTTCTCATTCTAATAATAATGACATTAAAAACAGCATACACGAAAGCTTATTCCATAATAAATCGAAAGGATACACTCTTGCGCATTTGTAAACACTTGCATTTCTAAAACAGCTTAACAAACAGACGACTGGCTTTTCAAAGAAAAGAAATGTAATTCTAATTTGCTTGCGTGTCACTTGCATGGTTAACATGGTCAGACAGGAAGACAAAAATAGGATAAAAACACTGAAAGACGTTGAAAAACCAAAAGTGGAAAAGGAAAAATATGGAAGTGTCGAGATTGAAAAAAATAATTATTTTGTACCCATATTCATAATTACAATAATTTTGTCAACAGTAAAAAAAATACATTGAATCAGTAACAAACACAAAATTGCCTTGAAGAATCCATGAATTACTTTTCCAAAATACACAAACAGGGTATATTTTCCATTTAGATCAGAAACTATCAAAACTAGGAAATGGAAAAAATGTGCCTAAAATTTTTAAACGAACACTGCTTTAACATCATACAAAAGTCGAATGAGGGAGGAAACAGTTTACAATTTAAGTCATTCAAGGGAGGGAAATGTCATTGGTTGTAAACAAAAATTAAACCGACCCCTCAATCGTTAGTAGAGGCTTCTAGAACTAAGCGCTACATTTCAGTCTATAAAAACAAGCTCTTTGATAGCATAAATATACAAATAATTTGTTTAACTTTCAATTTGAATTGGTCTCTTTATGTGTGTGTATACATATATATACTAGAGATGTATTGGGGTTATCTACATTTTCTATAAATCCGCATCTGCATTGACAATTTCCTATCATCCGCATTAGCATTGCAAGCTACATCCGCATCCAAAACCGCATCCACATTAGCGCTACGAGCAACATCCGAATTCGCAGTTTGAGACTGCAGATATGAGGATATCACCCCCTGCTAAGTGTTCAAAAGTTCACATTCATACATTGCAGCTTTTCATTTTATTATACAGAGTAGATTACACACAATTACACATTTCATACAGTATATACTTCATAAGTAGCTCTGTTATAGCATACTTGTTTTAAAGGACATTTGCTTGGGTAATTCCATGCCACTTTACAGCAGTTGTAATCATAAAGGTAGGGTTTTGCATTTTAGAGGAAACTCTTTCTCTCTCTCTCTCTCTCTCTCTCTCTCTCTCTCTCTCTCTCTCTCTCTCTCTCTCTCTCTCTCTCTCTCTCTCTCTCTCTCTCTCTAATGCGAAGAACAACTTTGAGTTTTGTTACCCTCATCATGAAATGAGCATGAAATAACCTTGTGCCAACACAACTAAAACATTCGTGTATCACTGTCACTGTTTGAACGTTCATATGAAAGTGTACACACACATACATAAGTATCACTTATGTTTCTATTTGCAATTAGTATAGTACATTAAACGTGCTAACTTAAATTTGAATTATTTGGCTGAAAATCGTCTTTAACAATCAAATAGGTCTAAATTATTTAGATTTACAAAGAATCCACATCCGCTTCCGCGGGGGTACGGTCGTCAAATATTTGCGTCTGCATCCACATCCGTAAATTTAAAAGATTGATTCGCAAATTTGAAAGATTGATAACCGCTTTCACATCCGCATCCTCAAATGTGAACAAATTTATCCGCATCCGCAAATCCCATTTTCAGACATCCGATACATCTCCAATATAAAGTACATGTGTACATCTATAAAGACATACATACGTACATATATATTATATATATTATAATATATATCATATATACTATATAATAATATTAATAGGACTATATAACGTAATATATGTATAAATATATATATATATATATATCATATATTATTATATAATATTATATATATATATAAATATATATATGTAGGTATCATATTAATATTATATATATAATATTATATAAATAGATATATATATGTATAAATATATATATATATATATATATATATATATAATAATATATATATATATTATATATATATATATATATATATATATATATATATATATATATATATATATCATTCACGTTCTCATGAAAAAGCAGAATAAAATGCAATTATTCCTAGCGGATACAAGATTTAAATAATAATTGTTAGAGAGAGAGAGAGAGATGAGAGAGAGAGAGAGAGGAGACGAGAGAAAGAGAGAGAGAGAGAGAGAGAGGAGAGGAGAGGAGGAGGAGGAGGAGGAGGAGGAGGATTTCATAATGACACTCATAACAGTCCAATTATTATACCATACATTTCAGTACAATTCGCTGGGAAATCCTAATTTACTAACAATATGGGAACAGATACTTTAGGATTTAGTTTGTATTCTGATATAAAATAAATATGTGTACTTATTCACATATGTATGTGTGTGTGTGTATAATATACTTACAAATTAAACGTTTTTTGGGATGAGGTTGCCACAACCCCAAACTTCTCCACCTGGATGCAACCCAAGACAGTCGACTACGTACGAGGTACATAAATCACGGCTAGATCGACAGAGACGCTTATGGATTTTCGGGAAACAGGTCTTAGGCGTATTCCTCCACATGGGATCGAATTTGGAATCTTCTGATATGGAGAAGCTGATACCTCGCTGTATAAGGGCACAATATTCAGGAACTCTTTTAAAAGGAAACGTTTGATAAACTCAGATCATGAAACGCTCACCAGTCTTTGAAAAAGAGAGAGAAGAAAAAAATAGAAGTTTGTAAAATCCCAGGATGACTTCCATAAAAACGAGAAAACGGCTAAACAATTTTTTCCCCGAGAATTTTTGTGTAGTTTTAATTGACAATTCCGTTCTTTTGCAAAAGGAACGGAGCCATTTATTCAAATGAAGCAAAATGTTTAATGCAAAGAACACCGCCAGGGGACGAGAAATAACCGCGCTGAACCTTCAACAAAGGCTAAAATGCTTCGCTGAAGAATGAAAATTCACGAAAAATATCAGTTAAAACAGGAATCAAAAGATAGCTCCATCCTAAATGGATGAGAGTTCATCATAAAAAAAGCGGAAAGCGAGTAAGAATATCAGACGTATATAAATGTACACATACGCAGGTTAAGCTAGATACTGGCGCGTATTTGTTTTTAAAAGTTCGGGCTACAATTCAATAGAATGTAAAAATAATCTTCATTTTTCGTTAATGTTTTTTCCATTCTTTTATGTATTTTTCTTCTTCTGTTTTTGTTTTGAGCTTTGCCACTTCCCTATTCTCATTCAGCGAACATCTTTTTTTCTACGTCTTTCTCTTCCATTCTGGTTATTTCTTTTTCATTTTCATTCTTATTGCCTGTATTTCTAACTCTAGATTAGCACCTTGCCTTCATCACATCTGCAAAATTATTTCATAAAAGCATCGCTCTATTTTCTGCTAATTTAAGGTTTATTATATTTTTCTTATATCTTGCTACACCTCAAAACCACTGGTTGTCTGTGCTATTTTTTTTTCAATTTCTCGGTTCATGGTGGGCGCTTTTTCCGTTTTCTCTCCTCGCGTTTTAAACGATTTGTTCTCTCCTTTGGAGATAAAAAAATTTGCATTTGGTTTGCACGTTGTCCTATGTTTCGGTTATACGAATAATGTTACCTGTTTATTATTTCATGTTTTGTCCATACTGACAATTATTAAGCTTAAGTTTGGTATTTTGTATATTAAATAATTCTAATAAGTTTTTTTTGACAAACTTTCTGTTACAGTTTCCGATTTTAAATATACCTTTAAAACTTTCTATAAATTCCAACTTCTCTTCTTGAATGCCCTTATGTATGTCAATCCCCTATTTCATTAATAATGTTATTTGCATTTTCAGAGTAACTGAATCTTGTACCCAGAGCTGAGTAATTAAAGCAACTTGATAAATAAGTAATTTCATTTATAACATTCTTTGTTCAAATTTCTTGCCATTTTCCATTTTTGTTCTGCACATTCCCCTTCAGTTCTCTTGCAGTCTCTCTACAATTTCTCTTTCTCAAACTTTCCTTAATTTTTCTCCAGTCATTCAGCTATTCATTATTATTTAAATATTCTTTTATCGTCCACTCCTCTTTCTAGTTCACTTCGTTTACTCTTTTTGATCCATCTACGCGTACCCGCTCATTTTCACTTCATTTTACATCTCTAAGTCACTTTCAATCTATGTATTTTCGTTCAGCTCTCACTTTGCTGTATACATATCTATGCATTTTCGTCATTTTTATTATCGGTCTCTTATAATTTCATTTTTCTTCCCATCAATCGAAAAAAAAGTGATATTCAAACAATCCTTTTTCCCGTAAAGTCGAGCTTGAATGAAGGAGCCATCCCCGTCTAGGTTCCATCTGCCATATGCACCAAATATATGGATACACGCACAATATTTATTATATATATATATATATATATATATATATATATATATATATGTATTATATGTAAATAAATAATGTAATATACATATATATATATATATATATATATTTTAATATATGTATATATATATATATATATATATATATATATATATATATGTGTGTGTGTGTGTGTGTGTGTATGTATATAATATATATATATATTATATATATATATATATATACTATCTATATTGAAATATATACATGCACACACACATACACTCTCCTTACGTTCTTAATGTTTTCGTTCTAGCTAGCCCCAGAACCTTTAGATCGACAGCTATTTGGTACATGGGCCTCATTTATATTTTTAGTATCGCATTAAAACCATTTTAGCTTATCCATCCTTCAATATGTCCGAATGTCAGTTAAATAGTTCTGCAGGATAAAATCGTTCGACTTGTTCTTTAATAATCAATATGCAACTCCACAGAACAAAGCAAAGTAGAGAGAGAGAGAGAGAGAGAGAGAGAGAGAGAGAGAGAGAGAGAGAGAATAAATATGCCTAAAGGGAAACTTCTTCACATCCCTTCAATAAGGGTGATTTGTACCTCATGAAATAAAAGCACAGGGGAAATGACTTTGGTAGGCCTGAGCCATGATTTACAGCCCTTTCGTGAACAACCTGTTTTGGTGAACTTTGACGCTCGAGTCCCATCTGGTGACCATCTATCATCCTTTATAGACAGCAAACTTTGTACAGCATTACAGCTGCTAAAAGGCTTGTCTCCGCCACTGTTTCTCCAACCTCTCCCAACCGCCAACGCTTTCCCTAGCTAATCATTCTAAGTTATTTAGAAGTTAATTTTTTCAGCAAATTACTCAACAGAGGATTAAGTGCGTTGAAGGCAGTCGGAACACAGCAAAAAGACAAATGCAGTATATATATATACTTTAACTTTATCACTTACAACACAGTTGCTCTCAGCATTAATACAATTATTAACAGGACCTCATTGAAACTGGATGGTAACTCCACCAAACAGATATCAATACAGCTGGACTACGTATCCGGTCACTCCACTTGATACCATCCAGTTTCAATGAGGTTCTGTTAGTAAATATATAAATGTGTATGTTACATATATATTACATATATATATATCTTGTATAATGATATTATATATTATATATATATATGTGTGTGTGTGTGTGTGTGTGTGTGTATGAATAATGCGCATGTGCGTTCTTGAATCATGCACTTGCGCGATCTTGTATATTTAGGGTTTATATTACACACCAATAACCGTTGATCAAGAAAATTGCTATGCATGATGAACTATAATACGTGTATATATATATATATATATATATATATATATATATATATATATATATATATATATAAACCATGCCCCATAAAAAAATTCAGTATATATGTCAAAAGATTCTCCCACACTGGAGAACAACAATTATCGAGAAAAGTAGAACGTAAAATAAAGAAGTAAATAAAAACGACCGAGGTCCGTCTCCCAATTCAGAAGTCCAAAGAGGATGATCTCCCCCCCCCCTTTCTCCCCCCCCCCTTTCTCCCCCCCATTCTTATTTCGACGGAGGAACTTCTGCTGAAGTCAAAACAGAAACCTACATCAAAAATGAGATGAGATGCGTGAGGCTTCTGGAAGTCTCCCAAAGCGTTTCTTCCTCCGTGTTGTCTCTGCCATACAGTCGTTCTTTCATGATGTCTCCTTTTCAGATTTTGCTTTTCTGAATTTTCTTATATTTCTTACTTTCGCGTTACTTTAGTTTTATTCTTTTCTATATTATTTCCTTCTGGATTGTGCGTCCATTTATAAACACTGTACTATAATGAGCCAGTAATTTTATTACTAAAGGGTTTGCCAATAACTCGTATATGTTGCCTGAAGGAGTTGAATTAATTTTTGGTTAAATTTTCTAATTCCCCAAATCTCTCTCTTTATGTATGTATGTATATATGTATGTATATATGTATGTATGTATGTATGGATGTATGTATGTATGTATGTACGATGAATTCATATTACTCGTATTAAGCTTCGATTAAAAAAAAAAGATGGTTTATATTCCTATTTCTTTAATTTACAAAGCACTTTGCACATTAAAGAATCTGAAATCTTATTGAAGCCTAATACGAGTGGTATGCGTATGTCTGAAGGCTTTAAAATTTCTGCATTTCATTTTCGAAAGATGTTAATCACGTTGCTGAAATTAAACGATATTTAATTAGAAACACTGCAAATGGGGAAAAATAAATGCGGAAAAGAATGCTCCATGTTCATGAAGCTCAAGAAGAAACAGATATGCGACCTACAACAGAGCCGATGGTAAAAGAATCCTTCAAGACACAAAAGCATATAGTCTCAAACAGATGCAAGCAAATATTATAGAAAGCCGAGCCTATTTGATGACTCATTAATTTCCATAGAAAAGTAAAGAGATCTACTGCATTTACAGAAAACAAACGCGTGTCGCGATACGCAAAGAAAAAATAGCAAGGCTCTCTCTCTCTCTCTCTCTCTCTCTCTCTCTCTCTCTCTCATCTTGCACTGCATTTCCGCCGCTACATTACGTCTTCAGTTGTATGGGACACAACTCCCGGCCGTGGTTCATTGTTGGATTTCAATTCATTTCCATCTTGACACATAAAAGCCTCCTTATATGGTCCTTTCCGAAATTCCCTGTTAACTACACACGGGAGAGGGGACAAAGACTCTCAAGTAAAGCCATAATATATATGAAGTGGCGCAGTCGGGTAATATCCTCATAAAAAAGATTTTTGGAAATGGCGGGGACCCGAAATTACCCCCTCGACGAAATGGAACGAAATGAATAGAACCTTGGTCGCTGTATGGGAGGTGAGGTGGAGATTGGGGGGGGGGGGGGGGGGGGGGGGGGGGGGGGGGGAAGTTTAGGGGTGGATTAACTCTAATGGAAGTAGAAGGAGGAGATTTCTTTATGAGGGATGGTTATGAATGCGCTAAAATAGACGGTAGGGAAAGAAGGGGGAATCCAAAGCACGTATGTACGGGATGTAGGACAAATCTCAAGAGAAAAAAAAAAAATACAAAAAACAAAGCATTTTTACTTCTTATCCAGAAGGGTTTCCAACCCCAAACAAGCTGTAAAAATATCCTACTTAAAGGCATGCTAAACGTGCATATATAAGACAAACTTCACTCGATGAAAACGTGAAGGGAGAGAAAACTATAATTCTTAATAATTATTCTTCGCTCTATTACTTGAAAGTTAACATTTCCTTAAATGTCAAAAGACAGCATTCTATATATCTAATATATATATATAATATATATATATATATAATATATATATATTATATAATATATATATACTATAGACATAAATATTATACGTACACACACACACACATATATATATATATGTATGTATGCGTGTGTATGTATGTGTGTGTGCGCGTGCGCGTGCGTGTGATTGAGCATAAAGCAAGTAAACATATTTAGCACTGTTAGCACTGAGCATTTATACAATATAATAAGTCGACAAAAATCCACAACATTGAATCGTAATTTCAAGCCAAAAAAAAAAAAAAAAAAACCCCTAAAAAAAAAAAAAAAAAAAAAAATCGCTATGCTTAAAACAAAATAATTCCAAATAGAATGAAATTCAATTAAGATAGCAATAAATATATTCATAAAATCATTGACGAAATTTAATCCGTATCACAACCCCAAAATCACAGGCAATCTCCATCAGAGCCATGAAGAGACGCCGAGGAGAGATCTCACACGCCTACTTGCGACACCTGGCATCAAAGACGCCTCCGCATAATATGAAGTCGAAGTGGCACTTAGCCGTAACGCAAGGCTGAGCGATGGAGAGAGAGAGAGAGAGAGAGAGAAGAGGAGAGAGAGAGAGAGAGAGATCTGCTTACGAAGTGGTGGTAGAGCAGAGATGGAACAACAGCTGCGTCTTTTTACGTCGTCTCTCCTTTCCGGCGCCTTCAGGAGGATGATGATGGCGCTAGGGAAGGATGAAGTCGTGGGGGCGGGGGTTGGGTTGGGTTGGGGGGGTTGGGGTTGGGGGGAGGTTAGAAGAACTCTTAAGATGAGTGGCTGACGAAGGGCTTACAGGAATGTGGCGTGCTTACCTGGACGTGTTTGGGATATGCTGCCAGATAAGTTTAAGCTTATTTGATATAATATTATGAGAGAGAAACAAGAAGCATAGATGAAAGATGATAAAAGTCGTATAAGTAAGAATCAGAAAGGTCAGGTTAAAAGTAAATGAAATAAAAGTCGGATTAAAAATAAATGAGCCTTATTCCAGTACATAAAAAAAACACGACTGGTTTGAGCATACCTCGAAGACCACAAACAAGCAGTTCATGAACAGACTTCATTTCTGTTGCGTAGAACATGGTTAAAAATGTTTGAACAGAATAGGTGATACAATTAAATTTAGTAAACATCTTCACTTCACTTAAGAAATGTGATAAAGTTCAATACCCATATTCTGAAAGACACTCAAAATATTTTGTACATATGATTAACTCTCTAAATCAGTGGCTCTTAACCTGGGGAGCGCCACCCCTCATAGGGGGCTCGTCAGTAATATCCAGGGGAGGCGCGAGCCCTACGGAAAAATGATAAATTCTCTAATTATATTCGTTATTCTCTTAACAAGAGTGAGGAACTAATGTTCAGAAGTTTATGGAAACATGCAAAAGTATCGCCTTATAGCGTTACTTCCCTATAGTCTACTACTCTAGTTAGACTCGTTGGGCTTACCATAATTAGTAATTATTTACCTCCCCCCCTATCCCTTGAAACCCCTCTCTCTCTCTCTCTCTCTCTCTCTTTTAATCTGGGAGGGAATTTTACTCATCGATGTAGACAGTGCTGGGAGGGAAGGCCCAACTCTTTTAGAGAGGGCGGGGTAATAAAAAGGTCAAGAACCACTGCTCTAACCGTTTCAGACAAAACTGGTGAACATAATATACGAACAAGCAGAGCAGGAGGAGAGCCGCGGGAAATTATTTAACCTCACTTTCGATTTCACAGCTTCAGTTGAAAGTGAACTGCCATCACTTTTATGATTTTATCCCAAATTGCCAGTCTGCACTTATCTAATGTAAATTTCTTGTCAACATGCCAAATGACTTGACTGCATTTTTCTTAACAGCGATTGTTATAAGAACTTCATAACTGAAAGCCTGTACAAAAGGCAATAGTAACAAACTCGAGTTATTGCTTAGGTTTGCGACGACTTCTTGGAAGTATACATCCAGTTCATGCTACCAATATCTAATAAACGTTTCAGTTACGTCTGTTTCTTCATAAATTATTCTTTAATTGATTTGTCATTAGGTCGGGAATATAATTGTAAAATAATACGACTAGCTCGGTCA
>NC_087202.1:24196089-24203589 GCF_015104395.2 Macrobrachium nipponense | reverse complement strand
TAAACATTGTACGAAAATCAAGATATTTTTTGGGTGGATTACTACGGTTGATATTGAATATGATCAAATTCTTGGCCGTAAACATACTGTTTCTACGTAACTATCAAAAGTAGGGCTGGATAAAATTACGGCTCATAGAATGAATATTTAATCAATATCCTACCGTTAACATTAACAAAGAGAGAGAGAAAGTTCCTCCTCATCGTATTCCCATAAAAATAGGAAAATGGTTGACGGAAGTGAATAATTATGATAATGATGTTTATCTGATATATAACTGAAAATAAATATTAATTAGGTGAACTAAAATCAACATACAATTTTTCACTTTTCATTTTTCAGGTTTTGGTGAAAAATTCGAGAAATAATATCCACACACACACACACACACACACACACACACGCACACACACACGTGCGCGTGCGCGTAAATAAAGTAGCACCTAGACCTTTGTACTTACGACTCTTCGGTATGCTACCTTCGTACATGTTATGTGCTTTTGGATAAACATTTGAAATTAAATGGTGATTGGCAAAACTTGGGCTATATAATTAAATATGGATTATCTTGAAAATATTCAATAGTAAACTATATTTAATATTCCATGATAGTATCTATAAGTTAAGGGGCTACCGTAAGTGTTAGTACACACACCCACACACACACAGATATATATAACTGGGTATGTTGTCGTTTCTAGAAAACTTTAATTTAAGCAGGAACAGGATAGCCAGAAGACGTGGTAATATTCCAGACATTATTATTTCTTTAAAATTAAACAAGGGCACAGCCGAGCTTTCGGGAATACATTGTTTTTCCCATCATCAGGGTCACTTATCTATAAAATGATACAAAAAAAAGAAACATTAAGAACTGTACTGATTAAGTATATCTAAAAACATTACAATACTTTAAAATACATAACACAGTAAAAAAGGAACATAAAAACTAAGTTAACTGCAAACCATAAAAGAGCAATGACAAGTTAAAAGAGATTACGTAAAATGCAGAAATATACTGAGAGCGAAAAATAAATACATGAATATTCAGAGTAAAAAAAAATAATAATAATGATACTGTAGTACAAAATATTGGAAAACCTACTGTTCATGTCGTAGTCAAATGACAACTGGGAGAGTTAGAAAACTGCGAATGAAATGAGCAGAAGTGGTGTGGGTAAAAGAGAGAGCGAGAGAGAAGGAGGGAGAAAAACAAACAAACAAACAAACAAACAAGCAAATTATGCAATGAACAAAGGAACAGAGGTGGTTTGGTTATTGAGTGTTGGAGATTGTTGTTTAATATGGAGGGACTCTAAAAAGGGAAGTGAATGGCTGTTTTTTGTTTGTCCAAGTATTTCAAAATCGCTGTACTGTATGTGATGGTGACAGGATATGGCATGAAGTCTAATTGCACTATTTTCTTTTTTGCTTAAAGGTAAGCCTGTACGATAGCTGACACCCCTATGAGGAGGGTCGATGCGCACCTTAAGTCGGCTACGTTTAGAACATCCCACATAAGTCCCAAAATTACATTTTGGGCAATTAAACTTATAAACAGTGCAGGTACGCATCAACTCCGGGAGGGTGTCTTTAAAGTGAAACAGTCTTCCAATTGTTAGCGGGTTATTAAAAATAAATCTGAACTCAGCATAAGGTGGATAGATGGCTCAAGAATGATAATAATTTACGTTTGAGTGGGCCAGAATTATTGGTGAATGGTAGTGGAACATACACTATCTTTTTGGGAACGGTGCAGACTACAGTTTTTGGCTTAAAAATATTGTCTAAAAATTCTTTGAGGATTTTATTGAACATGTTCAGGGGATAGCAATTGTTCTTAAAATAAGTTTCTAAAAACCTAACTTCCAGGTGAAAGTTATTCCAGTTGGAGCAAAGGGAAAAGGCTCGATGATGAGTGTTTTAACATGAATTAACCTTGAAATCAAGGGGACAGTGACTAAAAAAGTTTAACCCAAGGCCGGTAAAGGTTTTCTTTCTGAAAAATACCAGTCATAAAAATATCCTTCAGAGCGAGAGACCAAAATATCTAAAAAGGAAATACGACCATTACATTCTTTTTCCATGGTAACAAGTAATATTGGAATGAAAAGAGTTTTACAAAATCTAAAACAATTGAGCATGACTTTCCTCGTGAAAAGTAAAACGTATCATCTACATATCGTCTATAAAATCTGGGTTAAAATTATCTGGGCCACTGATTAAGAACTGTTCCTCTAAATGACTCATAAAAATATTGCGAAAGAAGGTCCTAAAGGGGAGCCCATGGCCGTGCCATCTATTTGCTTATAAACTTTCCCATTAAAAATAAGTGAGTGTCAATGACTGAGAGTTCCAAGAGTTTTTTAAAATTATTTCTGGTAAAAACCGTGGTAAACAGTATTCGGGGTAGGGAATAATTTTCCGAGGATAATATCAATGGTTTCAAAAACGGGAACATTGGTAAATAGGGACTGGACATCGAAACTAACCATAAATGTACGTGGATTTTGCTCAAGAATGTCAGGGACAAAAGAAGAAGAATTTGCAGTGTGAAAAACGGTTTTACTCGTGATATGGCTGAGGAAACAAGTACTTGGCTATTTCGAAATTAGTGAGTTATAAGCAGCAAGTATTGGCCGAAGGGGAATGTCATTCTTGTGAACTTTAGGGAGTCCATACAAAGTAGCAAAAGAAGATCCTGAACAATAAAGAGAATTATAGGTGCTTTCAGAAATATGCAGCGTCATCCTTAACTGTTTCAGAGTACGGTTTATTTTATCTTCAATTTTGAAAATGGTACTAAATTCCAGAAGGCCTACTTCAAACGAATTTACTGGTAGTCGGACAAACACTACTCATTTTTTTTCAATGTAATCACCTGGTAAAATCACCTGCGATTCAGTATTACTACACCTTTACCTTATCTGGTCGGCAAATTATGAGGTCATTTCTATTAGCAAGTTTCTTCAAAATCTGAAAATCATCATACTTGAAAAACGGAAACCAATTTCTAGTTTTAAGACTGGAGAAAGTTTCATGAGCCAGTCTGTATGGACTGGCGTACTGTTTCAAGATTAATGAGAAGGATCTTCTTTTGCTACTTTGTATGGACTCCCTAAAGTTCACAAGAATGACATTCCCCTTCGGCCAATACTTGCTGCTTATAACTCACCTAATTTCGAAATAGCCAAGTACCTTGTTCCCCTCCTCAGCCATATCACGAGTAACCGTTTCACACTGCAAAATTCTTCTTCTTTTGTCCCTGCATTCTTGAGCAAATCCACGTACATTTATGGTTAGTTTCGATGTCCAGTCCCTATTTCCCACCAATGTTCCCGTTTTTGAAACCATTGATATTATCCTCGGAAAATTATTCCCTACCCCTGAATACTGTTTACCACGGTTTTACCAGAAAAATAATTTTAAAAAACTCTTGGAACTCTCAGTCATTGACACTCACTTTATTTTTAATGGGAAAGTTTATAAGCAAATAGATGGCATGGCCATGGGCTCCCCTTTAGGACCTTCTTTCGCTAATATTTTTATGAGTCATTTAGAGGAACAGTTCTTTAATCAGTGCCCAGATAATTTTAAACCCAGATTTTATAGACGATATGTAGATGATACGTTTTTTACTTTTCACCGAGGAAAGTCATGCTCAATTGTTTTTAGATTTTGTAAACTCTTTTCATTCCAATATTACTTTTACCATGGAAAAAGAATGTAATGGTCGTATTTCCTTTTTAGATATTTTGGTCTCTCGCTCTGAAGGATATTTTATGACTGGTATTTTCAGAAAGAAAACCTTTACCGGCCTTGGGTTAAACTTTTTTAGTCACTGTCCCCTTGCTTTCAAGGTTAATTCATGGTAAAACCACTCATTCATCGAGCCTTTTCCCCGGTTTGCTCCAACTGGAATAACTTTCACCTGGAAGTTAGGTTTTTAGAACTTATTTTAAGAACAATTGCTATCCCCTGACATGTTCAATAAAATCCTCAAAGAATTTTTAGACAATATTTTTAAGCCAAACTGTAGTCTGCACCGTTCCCCCAAAAAGATAGTGTATGTTCCACTACCATTCACCAATAATTCTGGCCACTCAAACGTAAATTATTATCATTCTTGAGCCATCTATACCCTTATGCTGAGTCAGATTTATTTTTAATAACCCGCTAACAATTGGAAGACTGTTTCACTTTAAAGACACCCTCCCGGAGTTGATGCGTACCTGCACTGTTTATAAGTTTAATTGCCCAAAATGTAATTTTGGGACTTATGTGGGTATGTTCTAAACGCCTACTTAAGGTGCGCATCGACTCTCATAGGGGTGTCAGCTATCGTACAGGCTTACCTTTTAGAGCAAAAAAGAAAATAGTGCAATTAACTTCATGCCATATCCTGTCCACCATCACATACAGTACAGCGATTTTGAAATACTTGGGACAACAAAAAAACAGCCATTCACTTCCCTTTTTAGAGTCCCTCCATATTAAACAACAATCTCCAACACTCAATAACCAAACCACCTCTGTTCCTTTGTTCATTGCATAATTTGCTTGTTTGTTTGTTTGTTTGTTTGTTTTTTTTTTCTCCTCCTTCTCTCTCTCGCTCTCTCTTTTACCCACACCACTTCTGCTCATTTCATTCGCAGTTTTCTACTCTCCCAGTTTGTCATTTGACTACGATCATGAACAGTTTTTATGTTTTTCCAATATTTTGTACTACAGTAATCAATTATTATTATTTTTTTTACTCTGAATATTCATGTATTTATTTTTCGCTCTCAGTATATTTCTGCATTTTACGTAATCTCTTTTAACTTGTCATTGCTCTTTTATGGTTTGCAGTTAACTTAGTTTTTATGTTCCTTTTTTTACTGTGTTATGTATTTTAAAGTATTGTAATGTTTTTAGATATACTTAATCAGTACAGTTCTTAATGTTTCTTTTTTTGTATCATTTTATAGATAAGTGACCCTGATGATGGGAAAAACAATGTATTCCCGAAAGCTCGGCTGTGCCCTTGTTTAATTTTAAAGAAATAATAATGTCTGGAATATTACCACGTCTTCTGGCTATCTGTTCCTGCAGATATATATATATATATATATATATATATATATATATATATATATATATATATATATATATATGATATTAATGATAATCTAAAATCTATTATGCCGTACATAAGAATAGTATAATGGTTCGTAGATATGAAAACAAACATATCCGGTAACAAAAGACAATATTAAATGAGCTACCATCAAAGTCCCCAACTTCCAACAGAATGGCATGGCGCTACATTGCGACAATACTACTAACATCGGTAACAGTAAAACAAGCATCAATGACCAACGTTGTTGGTCAACAACTATAATCAATCTGGCGACGATACTAAGGAAAGTTCGCCTCTCTTAAACTGTTAGATGCGATGGAATTCCATCGGCAATTCTACGTTCAACAATCTACTGCTACGGTTTCTGCCTAAGAGGTGTGCTCAGTGAGGATAAGTCCCTTGGCCCATCAGCGATTCTATTGTATAGCTCCATCAGTGTGTTTCCTTTCTCTCTTCCCTCCCTCTCTCCCTCTCTATCACTCTTTCTCACTTTCTCTCTACAAACCTCTCTGTGTATGTGTATGGAAACAGAATAAAAAGGGAAACGGAAATTTAAAGTCTTATGTCATCAAACCGTTAAATCTTCACAAAGAGACGCCTTCCTTTTACCTGCCACGGGGGATTTCAATTACGTCTGCCTCGGCTTCAATTATTCATCAAATAAAAAGATGTCATTTACCCCGTTATTCCCTCCACACTGCGTAAAAGCCCTTGGGTTGATTCTTGCCTTTACCTCCGCTGCTGCTAGTTTCAACAATCCTCTCTCTGCCGCCTTCCATACGCGAAGGATCGACTCTCCTACAAAGTGAACATCCCTTTGAAGCATTGTCCAACTCTTTATTTTTCCCCCTTATGCCATTCCCATTTGACTGTTTAAAGACCTCACCGCCTCTTCTCGGCATGCCCTTTTCTCCCTCCCTCCCTCCAGCCCTCCCTTCCACCCTATACCTCTTAAGAGGCTTTTACCTCAGCTGTGAACTTTTCCTCCCTCTCCCCTCCTACTCCTCCTCATCCTTAAGGCCTTTGCACATATTCCCATTCCCGTCTGTTACTCCAGGATTATTTTCGAGGATGGCGCGTTGGAATTGGAAAGACTCCCATAACGACAATAAGAAAAATCTTAGCTTATACTTTTGCTCCAAGTACTTGACTTATTTGCAGTTCATTCACTGAACTATTTGGAAACCAAATGCTGATTATTTGCAGGAAGCACAATATAACTTCTTTAGTGGTTAAAAAAACCTCGTTCATTATTTACCAATAAACAGTCAGGAACGGATTGCAGGGAGAGAATGGTGTGTCTGTTTCCCCGATTTAATCCTTCTTAAGACATCTGTTACTACCGTCAACTTGACGTCTTTGAGAGAGAGGGAGAGAGAGAGTTTTAATATTTGCTTGAGTTACATCTTACTAGTTATTAACGACGACCACAGAGCCACTGTCCCTTCCTTTCATTGTGTAAATCTTAAAACTTCTACCGTAAGTGGAGACAATACTATATAAGAGTCCGCAACTCACAGCGGAAGAGATATAACAAACGGCAACAATAGCAAAAGCTTCATCTTTTGTTCTTCTTTTCCTTTCTACTATTTAATACTTTTGGGAAAAGGTGTTCATAAAGGTCTCAGATCCGTAGATCATAATTCAACCCCTCAAAATTTATGTATGAAATACTACCGTATGTGTAAATTAAGCAACTCCAAAAGATTCGGTTGAAAGTTGCTACACTTAAAGGGGTCTAAAATTGTAAATGAAAGCATTAAATCAATTTGTAAATTAAGAAAATAAATAACTACCGACATTACATTTTGACTCTACGCATGAATTAGTACTGAAACCAACAAATATAAGTTACAATAGTTTTATTTCTTTATACAATGTTTCAAAAACAAAAAATTGAATTAAACAAAACAAAAATTACAATGTCTTTCAAGGAGCGCAACATGAAAGAATAAAAACCTAAACTCAAATGCAGATCCAATATTCTATAGATAAATACAAACAAACACACAAATCTACTCTAATCTACAAAACAAACAGGCTTCAAATGCCACATTTTATCATCAATAACACGTGTTTATTAATATTTGTCACTTAAATGTACAATATAAAGTCATAATACAATATAATAGCAATAAATTAAATGAAACACCTATTCTTACATAACCTCAATCTATAACCACCTAAGGTCTCTAGTTGAAATTTAAGTTATATAATTTGTGCACTAACTGTTATTACTCTCAATGCATATTTTTTTTCTCACCAATATTATTACTGTTATTACCAGTATTGTGATTACTAGCTTTTATGCTACCTCAGCTATTTTGAGGATAAGTGCCGATTATTCATTTTCTTTTTCTTTTTTTATCATGTCTCAT
>NC_087202.1:24143589-24191089 GCF_015104395.2 Macrobrachium nipponense | reverse complement strand
CCTATAAGCTGGGTAAAGACTCAAATACAGCTGTGTATCGCTACACCCTTACATATAATAAAAATGCAAAATCGCCTGATAATAAAAAGTAGTAATATCATCATCCTTCTGGACGTGAACCACCGAATAACTCAACAGTCATTGTCACATACTGGTCGGCAGTTTAAATCCCTCTGGATGGTTTTACTGTTGTTATCCTCAGTGTGAGTTCCTCGTTGGACGAGTGGTTTTCACACTCGGCTACCAGTCCGGTGGTCCGAAGTTCGATTCTCCATTCGGCCAACGCGGAATCAGAGGAATTTATTTCTGGTGATAGAATTTAATTTCTCGTTATAATGTGCTTCGGATCTCACAATAAGCTGTAGGGCTCGTTGCTAGGTGGCCAATTGGTTCCTAGCCACGTAAAAATATCTAATCCTTCGGGCCAGCCATAGGAGAACTGTTAATCAACTCAGCGGTCTGGTAAAACTAAGATATTCTTAACTTATCCTCAGTGTGAAAGCTAGTGTGAGGTACAGACTGGACTATATGACCCTTTAGGCACTAATATACTTTTGTTCTGGCCGCACCTGATGACAAGTAAAAAAACGTAGGTCTGGAACAACATAGGTACCGAAAATAGCTGTTGCCTAATTTCACTTTTGATTTCAAGGAATAGTTTGTACGTTAGAGATCGAGAAATTAAATTCACATCTTCTAATACTAACAGATAAATAATTAATAGGGCCCTTAATACTGTACTCTATTAGAGAGAGAGAACACTGAGTACTATATATAATACAAGGAAAGAGGCACAAAAGATATCTACCAAAACTAATGTTAGCGTTCATCTCTCTCTCTCTCTCTCTCTCTCTCTCTCTCTCTCTCTCTCTCTCTCCCCTATTCTGAAACTATTCTTCAGTAGAAGCGCTGAATGCTCGATTTCACTAATAATTTCCAATCTGTACTGTACTACCCTATCGATTTCCAATCGTAAAAACCAGGCTTATTTCTCGTTGCATTTGTCATTAAGGTTTTTCCTCCAATTAGAATCAGCTATGTAATTAGCAACTGATGAATTCTATTACTTCTTTTTCATCAAGCAAAAGTGCTACAATGCGTCACAAATTACCATAGACAATTTAGTTGTTTTTCCTCAATGATAATGAAAACCTTTGAAATTACCCAAACTACATAACATAATTAATACCATATATAAATATAATTTTCTAGCAGTTTCCGAAAGTAGATGAAGAGAATCAATGCAGACCGGGTGACAAGAATATTTGTAATTTCTTGAAATTTATGGCTATTCAGCTACCTCAGGGAGGTAAATAACAAAATTTTGTGGTGTTAAATTAAAGTTTCAGTTCTGTAACAACCCCTTTATGGACACACACACATATATCCATATATATATATATATAATTTATATATTATAATATAATATTATTATATATATAGTATGTATATAGATTATCCATACATAACACATACACACACACCCACACACACACATATATATATATGTATATATATATATAATATATATATATATATATATATATAGTATATATAATATATATATAGAGAGAGAGAGTAGAGAGAGAGAGAGAGAGAGAGAGAGAGAGAGAGAGAGAGAGAGAGTTCCGAGAAGAGAAATATTTTCATATTCATTAGGAATGAAAAGGCCATGGCGAAATTACATAACCCAATTCCGTTTGATACAAAGGAGACATTTCGGACGATTTCTTCGGCTAACCCTTCCTCCCACACCCCTCCCACTCTCCCTCTCTTTTTTTTTTTTTATGCCGGAAATCTGGCTCAAGAGGAGGCAAATATTTGGTCATTAAAACTTTACTTATTCTTTTGCTAGATTACACAAGTCTCATTTACCTGTTCAGGTAAGTTTTAATGATCAAATATTTATGTTTAATCTTCACTTCTCTTGTTTTTTTTTTTCTCGACCAAAGGGAACGAAAAGCTTTTTCTTTCGCGTTCTGTTCTTTTCTCGGAAAGTTAATGAATGTACAAGTCGATGGTCAGAATTTCAGGCAGCATTTGTGAAATGATTTGGAAAATTTCGATGTTATACAGATTTTAGGAAGAGCTAATCTCATTCTTTTTACTGACGGATCCTAGACTACAGCGTCGTTCTGTCAAAAAAAAAAAAAAAAAAAAAAAAAAAAAAAAAAAAAAAAAAAACAACAACAACTCATATTTTCATACTCCTTGCCGTTTTCATTAGTACTCCCCTTCATCACGCCATTTTAACGTATATTTTTTTCACTCGTATTCATTATCATTATAAGAATAATGTCTACCTGACAATACTTTCATCTGGTATTTACTGACTATTATAAATCTGTTTTCATCCACATAATATTATTGATGCAGAGTACCATGCAATGTAAACAACTACTTAATTTGGCCATTTCCCTTCCCTAAAAGTGTTTGACTCTGCACTTATGGATACATCTGCAACCACAGCCATACATTTCTCCGCAAGTAAATATTTATATTATATGTCGAATCCATTAAGAACCAATTTCAATGTTAACATAGTTATAAAGGTATAAACATCTGTCCACATCTCAGGCGATGATTAACATTTAACCTTTGATATACTGTAAGAACAGAACAAGAAAATTGAGGAATCAGGGTCTTTGTTACTAAGGCTAATATTTTATTCTAAACGTATCCTAAAAAGCCCCAAGAGTTTTTAAAAAGCATAACATTGACACAATTATCCATTTTCACGTAACCCTTACAAAGGACTGCTTACAAAGTTATCGTATAAAATAAATAATACATTTGAACCCAATAACTGCCAAGGACACTGCTTCTAGTATCACGATTCGAGGTTCAAAACATAACGGCCGACATGAAACACCAGATATTTCTATCCTTATCTTCAGAATAATAAGAAAGGTGAATAACCTCCTTTCTAATTCAAAAAGAGTTAAGATTCCGAAGATTGTGACTCCGAAACGTCATCGAGGAACCTTAACGGATCAAAGAACTCTTAACGTATCTCTAATACGGCATGATAATTATGCTGCCACACTAACAACCTGGCTACTTCAACAGTTCATTAAAGCTAACTCTAAATGTTTTAAAATCTGAAATGAAACGAAAAGCGATTAGAGTGCTCGAACGCGGCAATAAGGTCCAAACATCTTCAGAGCAACGTGATGCCATGAACAGCAATGAGTAACGCAATCCAACTAATTTGCCCAGGCGCATAGGCGAGCACTTGAACCCGTCGAGCTTACCCTCAATGACAGGGTTACAGAGGTTACCCGAGAGATGATTGACAGGCAACCCCTCCTCCCCACGCTTGTGTGTGTGTGTGTGGTGTGTGTGTGCAAAGTCTGCGTCTATGCTTCTCAGAAAACCTGACGCGGACTTCAAGACCTCAATATTCGCGGCTGGGTGTAACCTCGATTCTAAGTAATAAAAAAAAAAAAAAAAAAAAAAATCACGCAAAGCGTTTCGGATTATAATCGCAATTAGGGGATACTTCGCTGTAATTACATCTCATGAAATCTACTTAAAACACCAATTACATGTCGCTAACCGTGGCCGTCAGTGTGCCGCTCTCAAATGACTCTTCCGTGTCACAAAAAAAAAAAAAGAAAAAAAAAAAGGGGAGGGGAAAAAAATTAGCGCTTCGTCACTAATTGCTTCTCAGTTTCCGCTGGAAAGCAAATAAATGAAATCTAAGGCTAAATGTAATTAACATTTGAGATTCGCACGCTGCCCGTGTCATGAGGTAATTATAATTAACATGTATTTTGACATATGTATCGCGATGAAAAATAAAATACCGGATTATGGATAAGACATCCAACAGAAATAGACCGAATAAGAAAGAAATGGGAACAAGGGCAAATATTGATTAATGGATAGAAGTTACGACAGCAAAATTTGAAAAGGGAACGACTTGCCCCTCAATTATGTGCAAAAAAAAAAAAATAGATGCATATATTAAAGAAATAAAGGCACGTCTATTCAAAAGTCGGAGAAACAAGGTACTCAAGAAAAGTAATAAGATCAATCAATAGATAAAGAAGGCCAACAGGAGCGTTTCAAAATATAAACAAGGACGCGGAAGATGATGACAAGTTCAAGCAATATCTTAATGAAAGACCTTGGTCGTTAATTTTTAAAATACGCTTGATAAAATATATCAGGTAAAATGCAATAAAACTTCTAGTTTAAATAACTCGAGACGTTTGATCTTCGCTATTTTTGCATGCCATTTCAAACTGAATAAAAAAAAAAAAAAGTGCCATCCTGTGAAATGGTAACTGATTGACTGATTGTAATTATCAGGGTGAGACTAGCATATTATTATTATTATTATTATTATTATTATTATTATTATTATTATTATTATTAAGAGAAGACTGCTGCATCAGCCGAGGGCAATATTTTTTAAAAGTACATGTTTAAAAGAGGGTCATCTACCTGCATTATTATTATTATTATTATTATTATTATTATTATTATTATTATTATTATTATATTATTATTATTATTCAGCAAAAAGCATTGAGCCCTTCCTGAACTCTTGTAGGTTTGACTGAATTCGAAAACAAGATTTAATTGTAAATAACCAGTCTTTTATGACATATCGCGCCACCAGTTTATTCCTTTTTCTCTTTCGTCGGTAATATAAAACTTCATTGTTCTTTTCTTAAAAAGTGGATACTACAAACAATACATTGCAAATAACAATATTAGGAATTTCAACACTCATTACCTGCAGCTCTCCTAACTTTGATTGCATATTTATACAAACCTATGTGATTATCTTCCTCACGACGCATTTGTTAAATTGTACAAGCCATTCAAACATTTACTATATTTTTTGTCCACACATATCATATGCCTAACTTTATCCTTAAACTAACAGAGCTAAGTTAAGTAAGAGTATTCATTGCATCTTTAATTATATGATTATACTCACATTTGTGAACATACGCAACACTATACTATTGCTGTCTAGAAGCACGCATACAATACTGCACAGTATACATACATACATACATATAATTTCAACTATCATGCCGCAAATACCCCAATGTGTTGTATAATATATATATATATATATATGTATATATATGTATATATATATATATATATATATATATATATATATATATATATATACAACACACACACGACACACAGTATATTATATATAATCTATATATATATATATATAATATATTATATTCATATTAATATATAATATATATATATAATGTGTGTGTTTGTATAATATTATATGTTATAATGCTATATATTATATATATTATACATATATATCTATTAATATATATATATATATATATATATATATATATAATGTGCATGTGTAAGAGTGTGTGTTCGTGCGTTCGCGCGTGTGTTGTATGTGAGACAGCGAGAGAGAAGAGAGAGAGATAAAAATATGCAAATATTCACGATGAACTTTATCTCCACATTCCAGTTTCAAAAGCTGGTTAATGAAATTCATAGACCACATTTCCAGTCGTCTTTCACCAGTAGAATTGTTAACGAGGGACATCTAGCTAAATGTTGCGCTACATAAATAAATGTTTAACCTTTCGAAATATCACTCGGGTGTCATACACTTCGCTGAATATATCCCACACTGGAGCTTCGACTCTCATATCAAAATATTTCTTGACTTTCCGAGGATGTGCTGTAATGAGGAAATATTTGGTATGAATTTACATCCCTCATATACACACGAGTACGCGTGGAAGAGGCTCTGTCCGGTGTATATATACGAAGTTTGTGTACATTCAAATAATAAGCCACTAATAACCCATTAATATAGAATTCTATGTTCCTTAAAAATAACTTGAACGGAAAAGGAATCTTGCATAGTCAGTCAAGCATTAAAGTAATGTTTCATATACAAACTTGCACATATACACAAATATACGTAAAAGGAGATCGTCTAGTGATTTTCCTTGGCGATGGGTTGAACAAAAGTAAGAAAAAAATGAAAACAGAAAAAAAACAAAAATAAGTAAAATACAAATTCAAAAATATCTCGGGTATGTACGAGGAAACGTCATACCTCATCATGACACAGCTATCGCCACCACCCGAGTTTCTGTTGTACCTGTGGCAAACCGGCTATAATCTCTCTCTCTCACTGGCACAGGAATCTTTGAAATTACAATAGCTATTAAGCAAGCACTGGAAGAAATGATATTAAAATCAACTCTACACATGAATACAAATTTTCTAAATTCTGTAGTACTGACGGAAGTATTCTGCGAAACGTTGTTCAAATCTGAAAGGGTTCTTCTCTTTAAAGAAAAAATTTAATTTTCTTAAAGAAGCAATTCCTTTTACTATTCATCATGTATCATACTTTTTTTTTCTAAAAAATACATGGAAAACCTAAAGTTAGGACATTGTACAAAATTTCTGGTAGTGCGCATCTACCAGTTATTTCCATAATAATAATAATAATAATAATAATAATAATAATAATAATAATAATAATAATAATTCAGTAGCAAAACTCCTCCACTGGAACCTGTGCAAGAAACACCAGCTACGAATACCAACCAAGGGAGTGATAGAAAACGCTCTGGGACAATGGTTCAGAACTGATAGGGTGATACAGCCAATTGACCAGACGTGACGCTGATTGACAAAATAAAATAAATGTATCGCTCATTGATATCGCAATACTATGGGACACCAGAGTAGATGAGAAAGAGAAAAAATGTATAAGTATGAAGACCTGAAAATAGAAATAAGAAGGATATGGGATATGCCAGTGGAAATTGTACCCACAATCATAGGAACACTAGGCACGATCCCAAGATCCCTGAAAAGGACCGTGGAAAAACTAGATGCCGAAGTAGCTCCAGGACTCATGCAGAGTGTGCCACTAGAAACAGCACATAGTGAGAATGGTGATGGACTCTTAAGGAGGCAGGATACAACCTGGAACTCTACACTATGAAAACTATCCAGTCGAATAGGGTGACTGTGATAGACAAATAATAATAATAATAATAATAATAATAATAATAATAATAATAATAATAATAATAATAATAATAATAATAATAATAATAGTGAATTTTTGAGTAAGCACTTCATCATTTGAGAAAGTCACGTCAACTATTTACGTAAATATTCAGTCTTTCGGTTTAGGAAGGTTGGGTAGATCGCCACTAAAAACACACACACACACACACGCGCACGCGCACACACACACACACAATAAAAAACAACCAAGTTCTACTGTAATTTACTAGGAAACTACTAGATAATTCTGATAGAAGGCAATAAAAGTGAAGAATTTTCTTTATTTTTTACGGCCGAGAATCTCAGACTCGGGAACTCCAGCACTGACAGCATCAAATTCCACCCTGACATAAATAAAAAGGAGAGACATTTCTGAAATTAGTACCGCATTTAAGTAGAAAAAAAATTATTCTTTTCCTCGATATTTCACGTTTGGTTTATTGAAAATGGCTTTGAAATGACGATGACATTTCAGGTGGAGAATAAACGAAGGTAGTATCTGTGGAAGAGAATAGATCTCTCTCTCTCTCTCTCTCTCTCTCTCTCTCTCTCTCTCTCTCCGCTCCCACGATGCTAAATGCTAGCATGAATTGGTGAAGTCTCATGTCATCCAACGCAGCAGCTGCTGATCACTGTTTTCTCACGGTAGGAACCAAGAATGACAGGAGAGAGAGAGGGGAAAAAAAAAAAGATTGGGGGAGAGAGAGTTGAAATGACTGAGGTTTGCTAGAACCATACTTTTCAAGAGAGAGAGAGAGAGAGAGAGAGAGAGGCAAGCGACTCATAGTATAAATCTTGTTCATAGTTTTATTCGTACAAAGCAACACAGACACACAATACACACACAACATACACACACACACACACACACACACACACCACACACATATATATATATATATATATATATTATATATATATATATATATATATATATATATATATATAATGTGTATGGTATACTGAAGAAGTAATTTGCTAAACCAACGTTGCAATGAGAAGACCGCATGGGAATTTACTCCCCAACCAAGTTGAACGAGAGGAACTCATCAATCGTCAACCCACGTCCCGACAGCTAACAAGACAAATGACATTTTTCCGCTCTACAAAGAGACCGAAAAACTACTTCGTTATATTATTCAATACACATGGATAATTGAGAATTTAACAACGCTATTCACTTGGTTGTTGTACAGTACGGTAAATTTTGGCTAACTTTAAACGTCAAAGAATATTTGGATGTCGACAGGACAAAAATTGCTACGAGATTAAGATTTATATCTCCATTCTAATATCTACTATTCATAAATTAATCATAGCTGATGACATTAATCAACTGGGAACAGCCTGAAATGATAAAAAATATGACTGAGAAAAAGAGGATTTGCTGTATCTTCGTTACTATCATTGTCCTAGCACAAATGAAGGCGCTACAATTATTGAACCGTTAAGAACGTGGCCAAAACAATTATCCACACAAACAAAATATAGTGCTTGAGAATACAAATAACTATCGTAAAAGCAAACACAAATACAACAAAATATACAAGAACGAAAGATGCGGCTTGCAAGCATTTATTAATCAGCCGTGGTTTCCATTCTTCGATTATTAATCTATCTATACAAAGACTCAAACCACGAAAACAGCTCCAGCCACAAAAAGGAATCGGTATCTGATCCTATAATGGGTGTGGGTATCAGCAGCGCATAAAATCCTCGTCTGTAAAACCATTTCTGTAGAAGATAAAAGTACCTCTCAGAGTCGTCGGGAGCCATTATGGAGCCACAGTGTCCTACCGGCATATTAATATCATTATTTCCCAGAGGCTCCATGTCATCAACATAATTTTATGAAGTACACACATAAGAGGATTACGCACGATTACGCCAGAGCGTAATTAAGCCCTTAAAGGATTTGCGTGATTCGTACAAGAACGATCCCCTATTCTTCCCTGAGTACTCCCCTCCCCCATCCCATTACCCATATAAAAAAGGGGAGGGGGGATTTTTCCCGATTTCAAACTTGGCCTAAGCCTAAAATGGGCTGCGAAGCATCGAAGGTAGGCTTTCGAGGGTTTTACTTAGAATTTTTGGGAGCGCTCTCTCTCTCTCTCTCTCTCTCTCTTCTCTCTCCCTAAAACTAAGGAGCTCCGACACACAGTAAAAGTAATGTTTTGGCAAGGCAGCTCATCGAATTTTGTTGACAAGAATACCTCATATTATATGTTTACTATTTGTTCGTATAAGCTCTTTCACCGTATACACAAACACACAAAGGGTGTTATACATGATACATGTGTAATTTGAACTGCCATATCAGAATTCAGCAATGAATCCAGCATATGACAAAAAGACGCATCTGGCATTTTTCGAAAAATGCCTCCTCCACAGAAATGAATTTCCGTGCGCTGTTCCGGCCTACGTATTGCCTAGCATTAGTTCCCAGAAGAGTTCTCCGACGTATCATTTCTAGCTACTGTGCGTCAGGTATTACAGCTACGAGAATTTCACGAGCCTTTTGTTTTAATGGAGTTGTCCAAGGCATTACTCCTTCGGGAATTCCGTTCGGTATTACCTCACTTACTGGGCTGTTTTAGGGACGAGGTTCTGCTGTTGCGTTTTCCCGTCCGAGGATTGTATGTTTGTATTATTATTATTATTATTATTATTATTATTATTATTATTATTATTATTATTATTATTATTATTCATAAAAATCTCATTATAGCATGGGCCACAGAAATGGTGAAGAAATCCACATTGGTGTGGGTTCGAATATCATCAAATATATATTATATATATATATATATATATATATATATATATATATATGTATATATATATATGATGTATATATATATATATATTATTGTATATATATATGTGTGTGTGTGTCTGTGTCTATAAGCATATATACTAATTAGTATATGTATATTTACACTTCCACAATTGTGGATTTCTTCTCCATTATTATTATTATTATTATTATTATTATTATTATTATTATTATTATTATTATTATTATCCAGGAGATTCGTTGGATGTTCGGTTTCCTTTCGTTGATTGATTTATCAAGATGATCAGGTGATGGTGATGATAATAGAGATTTGCTTATCATATATATATATATATATATATATATATATATATATATATATATATATATATATATCTATATATACATATGTGTGTGTATGTGTGGTGTGTGTGTGTGTGTGTGTGTATGGCATCCTATCATATTTATATGGTTGACTGGGCGACAAAAAGAATTATTAAAACTGCTTACTTTGGAACTAGAATACCATTTTACTGCACGGAAAGTCCTTATACTGTTATTGCAACATTGCTCTTTATTTCGCTCTCATCGCTACAACTAATTTCTATATGCATAGAAAACAAATTCATTACTAGCTGCGGTCAAGAAACTAGCTTTTTCTACTTGATTTTGTAAATCAAGTAGAAAATTCGTTTGGTTTTGAACATTCGCATTATAACTATTTCTTTCACAATTTCATACTATTGGCTAAAGTTCAAGCTGTATGTCAAACCTCCAGCTAAGATTAATCCTCAAGAATCAATAAAACACAACACAGATTATATATGTATATATGTGTGTGTATATGTATATATATATCTGATATATATATGGATATTATATAGATACATATATATATATATATATAAATATATATATATTTATTTTATATATATCTATATTATATATATATATATATCTATATATATAAATATATATAGATTATATATATATCTATATCATATTCCTAATATATATATATATATATATCTATATCTATATAGATATTATAGAGATAGATATATATATAGAATATACATAAGAGATGATATATATTAATCTACTAGTATATATATATATAATATATAATATCTATTATATATATATAATATATATATATATATAGATATATTATATATATATATAGATATTATTATATATGAAACGGCCTCCAGCAGTAAAAGCCTTTGTCTAAAGGTTTTCATTATTTTTAGAGCTGATCTTTGCGACTAAACAAACTCGGTATTCTTCGGCGATACCAAGAAATGTTTCTACAAAAGTCTGGATTCAATATCCAAGAACTTCAGTTACTTGCATTTCCACGAAACGTAAAATTAAAGAAATAATAAAAAAAAAAAAAAATCGTGTCAACAAGTATTTTCTGGTTTAGCGAAAGAACGACGAGGACTTGACCAAGAGGTTGAGAGATCTTTTCAGAAACTGGAGACTTTTTAATTAACGCAGAAGAGGATGAAAAGACAACAGATGCGGTGTGTCTGTAATTAATAGAACAATTTTTTAAAATGTAATTATATACACCCACATCCAAACCTACACAAAAATCTCTGTCTATATGGCCGTCACTTGATTCATATAAAAACACACATATATATAATAAATATATTATATGTATATATATACAAATATATAATATTTTATATATATAGATATACATATATATGTATATATATATATATATATATATATATATATATATATATATATATATATATATATATATAACAAACGATTAAAAACTAGAAAAATAAATTTATCTTTTAGAGCATATCTTAGATCTTCCATTTCCTGAAATTTACTCTGAAGTAACAGATTTCCCCAATTCTTAGCTGCGCACATCTTTCAAGAACTTCAGCCCGACCTTTTAAGGCAAAGAAAGTCTTTGGAATACCGGCAATAAACATCAATTATTTAACGGAGAATGGATGATTCTACAGAACAACTTCGAGAGAGAGAGAGAGAGAGAGAGAGAGAGAGAGAGAGAGAGAGAGAGAGAGAGAGTTTCCTTCACCGATTATCTTAAGACAACAAATGTAAGGAAAAACGAATCACTCAAAATATCACAGGTTTATTAATTGCAAGATTCTGCAAAATATATTCGGTTCGTGGATATAAAACTTACCCACATCTAAAGATTACTGAAGCAACCCTGATAAATCGACATCAGTTTCGAAAGCTTTTACTAAATAATCGCTTTGACCCTAGAATATTACTCTCATGACCCACGTGTTCATAAAGAAAATAAACGATAAAATTTTCCCTGGACTGTAGGTCTAGCTACTTAATTAATTACAATAGGATTAATATAGCCTACCGAGACCTAACTAAACCGGAATTAACCTAGGCAACTTCTTAAAAATCTATTTTCAACAAACTTGACCAACCTGATAAACTGTGAAGTCAATAAATGACCACGAGTGATTTGACGTAACCCTACATCGTTTGCTAAATGAGCAAAATTCCTTGATCGTGGCGGAAACGCAAAGTAGCTTGTCTTCACAACAACTCGTCTGACGAGATGATTCTATTATTTGTGCTGTACCAAAGCCTTTCAGCTACTTGCTCCGTTTAATCTTCTTATAAAGGCAAAAGCCTTTAAAAGGGATGTTCTGCATTCAGTTCAGTACTGAATTATCACACTACACACACAGAGAGAGAGAGAGAGAGAGAGAGAGAGAGAGAGAGAGAGAGAATACCATTAAGATACTGAAATGCATTAACATCAAAAGCCGTAGAAATCGTATCAATACCAATATAAATTAATAACTTCATATATGTCCCGCATTCTCGTACCGATATAATATTATAAAAAATGTTCTTAAATGCCAGGAATATCTTAATTATCCAAAAGTTAACTGATACGCACCCCTAGAAATAAATCAATCCACAAAAAAAATGAAAAAGATACGTTATCAGGCAAGTATAAAAAAATTAAATCAATTAATAAACAAAGATATGGTCAAACTCATGCACTAAAATGGCAATCCAGCAGGATATACCATCGAGGTTTCTTCGCATGAAAAATATCACGATGTAACACGGCAGACTCTGAGCAAATTAATTGTGCCACGATCGTGTTGTGGTCCCCTTTGACCCAGTGTTCACTCGGGAGTGACCTTACTGTGAGTGGATACGGCCGTAATGAATCATGTTTCTGAAAATCTTCCGTTTGGCTGATGTTTTGTCGTGAACAACAGTTCATCTTGCCCCATCGTTTCAGTTTTTATATCCAGAGTTATCCTGGCTGAGCAAAAAAAAAAAAAAAAAAAAAAATAAAAAAAATAAAAAAAAATAAACCTGACCATCGCGTACCTCTTCAAAACTGACTCAAGTTTACAAACCTGCAACTGATCTACGACTAATGCATGACCATGACTGGGAAATCGGGGCCATTCACAAAGGTCGTGAAACTTTCGTAACTCAGTAACCGTGATTTGAAACAACCAAAAAATCAGGGAATCGTTACATAAGAACCAAAGACTTGCCTTCGTGAACAAAGTCAGCCTCAGCGCAGTTTCGTCTGCACAGTGAAGACTTCCCTTCAGTTTAGGTTCATTGCGAAAATAATCGCTTGTGAGACCTCAGCTCAATAAAGAGCACCACTTATAAAAATATTTCGTAAAAGGTGAAAAGTACTTACGCTTCCTTGCCAATGAGTCCAGCAGCAACACACTACGCCACGGTAGCCTTACCTGCAAAAGAAATAATTCGGATTATGGTAACATAATCTACATATGGAAAAAAAGGAAGTTCTGACACTTCTCCGCTTCCAAAAAACACCGTCTGAAGAAAGAGAGAGAGAGAGAGAGAGAGAGAGAGAGAGAGAGAGAGAGAGAGAGAGAGAGAGAGAGAGAGAGAGAGAGAGAGAGAGAGATTGTTACCATCCCCCACCTCTCTATGGTATATTCAGAATAATTTCAAACATTCTCTTTCGTAAAAAAGCTTCATTTAAATACATACTCATTTCAGCTGTTTTCAGCTCTCAGTAACTAGATTTCCCCTCTTATCTTTTATAATATTAATGGCCTTTTAAAGCCGAACTGTTTCCTTTCATTTTGTATCTCGAGGATCAACTTTTACTTAGGGTATATCATTTCTGTGAAGTCTCCTGATTTTAACATGACCTGGGCTCTGCTGTCCGTTCCTACTACATTTAGCATTCATGTCCCTCTCGCGAACTTTTCACCTTTCCTCTTTGTCAGACGTTTTCTTATTTCAATATTAATTCCATTTCCTTGGTCCCCATATCTGTCATATTCCTTCCTTTCTATCAATGAATTTAATGTTTTGGAATTATAAGTTCTTTAAGTTTACATATTCTTCTTTATGCCTTCATAATGTACAAATAACCAAATTCCATTTAATTATACCTTCTTTTTGACTACACTCCTTTGTCATCTTTCCGTAACATTTACCCCATATTTTGGAAACTGTCATTTTTCTTTAACATCTTTCAGTTAACCAATTATTATCAGCCTTCACGTCTTCCCGATATTCCCAATGTCCTTCTTTTTATATCTTCTACCTGTTGTCACAAATTCCTTACCTGTTTGTTCACGTGACTATAACATTTAGTTTGACCTTATTTTTTTCTTAGCCTTTTCTTTCAAGTAAGACTTGAATTGAATATCGTCTTCGCGATAATTTCCTTATATTCGTTTTTTACTCAACCGCTCATCCTACCCCGAATCCCGCAGGGACTTGCAGGATTCCGATGGTTCCCCAAGGGATAAAGTTCTTCTGGAGAGGAGGAGCTGCTCTTGCTCTTTCCTCTCGTGTCCCACTAATAGCTCTGAAAGAATGTATGGAAAAATCCATACTCTTAAAATCTCCCAAACGATCCCTTTACCCAATACTCTTAAGGGTTAATTTGTGTAAACTTCCCTCCGACTACGAGACCGTACTCCCCAAGTTGTACTTGTCCATTCTAAAGGGGTGAGGGTAGGGAAAGGGTAAGAGGAGGGGCAAAGGGGTACACTCAAAGTGGTTCGAAGGCACAGGGGTCATCTGGCAAGGGGGGGGGTGGGGATAGGAAGGGGGTGGGAAAGATACATGAGGATAGAGGCAGTTGACCCAGCTTAATGGATGGAACACAACCACACCACCTGAAAAATACATTACAGCAACTTTCCAGGGGGTAAACGCTCTGGAGTTAAACTTAGACGCAGCAGGTCTAAAAGAAAAAAGGAAAAGAGTTCACGTCGCTTTTTCCAGGTCTTTTGTATCGAGTTTCTGGTGTTATGCGACTTTTGTCATATAGTTTCCTCTCCCATCGTGTTCAGGCAATTATTGTATCTTTTGTTTGGGGATTCTTGGATCGTAACAACGTCAATCCATTTCATGTCAGGGAGGAGGTGAATTTCGCATCATTGATGTTTATTAATATCACAATAATATCAGCAATACAAGGCTAACGAAGATAACATCGGAGTAACATTAACGTAATGTTTTCTGCATTCAGGGAAGATAACGATCATTTATGCCTTGTGCGGCTCCATCGGTAGCACCCTACACAGTGGTAGTTCTTGTATAAATTTATACCAATAATGTCATAGTTCACTGTTATTCCGTATCGACATTGAACCCAAAGAAGCTACAGAAAATTTCAATTGTAATAAATAAACGATACTGATAAACTCCCATGTCTACAACCACAAGTAACTCTAAGGCCAGGAGATGAGGGAACAGTTTGAAATGAAGTGGCGATTTCAGAGTAGAAAAAAAACAAGTAGGAAAGTCACAATAAGGGACGAAGGATTTGTTGAAAAGGGGAGGGGGATGAGGGGGAGGAAGGACGAGAAGGGAAGGGAAGGGGGGGGGGGGTGAGAAGTAAAGAGTGGAGGTCATTAAGGAGGCAAACAATGCTGCCTTCTGCTCGTTACCTCCACACGGTCACGATGTTCCAGAGGATAAAAAACAATGAAAAGAAAGAGAAAAATCATAGCAGAAACGGAAGAGATAATTTGCTGTTTTATATATATATATATATATATATATATATATATATATATATATATATATACACACACTCACACATACATACATACATATATATATATAGTATATATATAGAATATATATTATATATATATATATATATATATATAATTTATTGTTCATAACCATTCTCTACAGTTGTTGATAAATGAAGCTAGTCCTATATCATTACTTATATTCATATCTCTCTCCCTCTCCCTCTCACACACACACACACACACACACACATATATATATATATATTATAGAAAAGGGAAAAAAAAAAAAAAAAAAAAAAGAGAGAGAGAGAGAGAGAGAGAGAGAGAGAGAGAGAAAAGGTCAGTATGATAATGAAATACATAATGAGCTAACTTCAGTTTATCAACAGCTAGTAGAGAACGGTTATAAAAAAGATCTGCATATTAAATGAGAATATAAATGAACTAACTCCACCATCGAGAAGCGAGAAGCACTCATAATAATTACAGGGAAAGCGTTCTAAAATTTCTATAAGTATCTTGACATAGCACTGGATATTTCAGTTATCAAGCTTAAAGTTTTTTTTTTTTTTTTCAACGCGATAATTTTCTCCTCATGCGAAATACCCCGTTTCAACTTTATTATAAAATGTAAGACTTGGAGGAGCAAATTATGTTGGTACGAAAAACGGACAGACATCATGTTGTACTTAATGACTAGAGGTTCATGTTTGCTTAAGGACGTAAAGGGGAAAGCTCATCTAAGCGGAAGTCATAAACGTTCCATTATTTAAAACCTTCTCCCTTAAGAATATTCGAGTGAACTGGGCTTAAAGCAAGTTTAAGAGCAAGAACAGAAATTGTGATTTTTCAGGAAAAGAAACTGTACTTTTTCATTAGAAACAATCCCTAAAAGCCATTCTAATTGCTTTAATGAGTTATTAGTATATTTGACTGAAATATACTCGAAAATAAGTGCAAGAACAGAAACTGCGATTTTTTACGAAAAAAAAGATAAAATAAAATAAAAAATGCGCACAAGTTTCTAATTCGCAATCGAGTTTCTGTACAGCATATACTGATGTATGAAACTCTTGATTTGCTGCAGTATGAAACTCTCTCAACCACGACCGGGCAACATCAGTTGCTCCAAAGATGCGGTCAAATAAAAATGTGTCGGCGGCTGGCACCGCTGAACGCACGACCCATGTCTAACCTAAACCTTAAATAAAATGCGTAAAGGCCACTGAGGCTAGAGGGCTGCAATTTGGTATGCTTGAAGATTGGACGGTGGATGATCAGCACACTAATTTGCAGATAAACCCATCAAAAATGCTCACTGACTGTGAATGGTAAAAAAATTAAACAGTGGTTCCAGATGATATGTGCGTATGTGTTAGTGTGTGTGTGTGTGTGATCATACATGGCGTTTACCTATGCTTGTAATTGTCCACAATTTTTGTCCCCCCCGCCCCCCCCCCCCCCCCCCCCCCCCCCCCCCCCACCCCCCCCCCCCCCCAGCCAGGTAACTAAAATGTATCATGTGCTGGATCAATATTTATTGTAGCTCGTCGCTACCCAAGGGCAAAAAGGGCAATATTTGCTGACCTTTGGGGCTCGGCCTCCTGCAGATTCGACGCATCTGTTAAATACCTGTAAATGATTTATGACGAGAAATAAATGAATTAAATCTAAAGGTAGGAAGATATCACCTCACTTTGACAGGGAATTTCAGTTGCCAGAATATATTAAAAGGTAATCACAAGGATATACATAAAAAAACCTTTACTGGTCAGCAAGGGTAGGAAAAGGACACTGCTACTCACATGTAAATAAACAAACATCTTTAAGATATGAATTTTACTTTTAGACAATGGCCATTTACTTTATTAGAAGTGGTTGCAAGAGATACTGGGCAATTCACGTTATTGTAAGAGATGCGAGTGGCAGAGACGTGAAAATTTGTAAAAATTATAACTAAAGATTACTGTAATGCCAAAAAAAATCCAAGCTAAATAACTCTTTAACACAGATGCCTTTTTCTAAATCAAAGCTCAATACCTAGTTTTCACAATTAAATACTTGATAAACAAGGTGTCATTTCAATCCTCATGCTCTAGAGTCTAGACAATGACGAAAGGAAGTTGTCTTATGAGATTTTTAACATTTGTAAGATAGAAATATTCTTAAATAAAATGTCTAATTCGATATTGTTTTAGAAATTAGAAATTACATTGGTTTGACATCTTTTTCACCAGGAAAAAATAATCATCAGTGAAATTCACTTGAGAAAACTAGTCTTGTTTACGACACCAAAGCTAAAAAATAGCAGAAAGGCAGGAAACGAAATAAAATATCCAAACTACCGACAGTTGTTAAAGAGCACATTACAGTAGAAATGAACATCTACTATTGCTATGAAGTGCACAAGTACTCCTCGGGTTTACAAGTATTGTGAATCCGATACAGACCCTTGCATCAAGAGAGGCAATGCTGCTAGACTTGATCAATATTTGCAATTAAGAAACATGCAGCAGTAAAGACTTCGTAATGCACTGCTATAAAAAACTTGTCACACACAAGCCAAGATTACAGAGAATGAAATAATTCTGAAGATGAAATTAAACGTGAAAACACATACCTCGATAACACTGGTAACATTTATTCACGACATTACTCAGGAAATCTGCTAAGCTGATTAAGATTCCGGGTGAAAATAGAACGCTTTGAGTAGCAGGGGACAGAGATAACTGCATGCAGCAGTCAAATTTCGTAATCACAATAATATTACCTAAAAATGCATGTTGATAAACTGCAGCATAATGCCTTTCATTGGAAGTGAAAAGAGATAATTGAGAAAATTATGTCAAACACCGTCACATTCTCCACATAACTACATGGAGGGAGGGGGGGAGTTATGTCATAAAAAACAAAACCTACGGAAAATCTATATCAATAAACATTAAAATAATACCGTGCACTGACAGCACAGAATTTCGCATACCTGTTCGATTTCATCACGGAGAAAGGAAGACTGTAAACAGATAATTGACCGAATACCGGAGAATAGAACGTTTTCAATCAAAGAAATAGCAAAGACAACAAAAACATCAACGGGAACAACAAAAACACAACTATCATCACTCACAGCACGATGCATCTGGGACTAGTAATTCAATAACCCATAATAATAAAGTCAATCAGAGTTACCGTATCGACATTCATTAGTGACCTGAATTTTATAATATAATTTGCTTAACTAAATTATTAATTTTCATTAATTTGGACAACGCTGCCATCATACACGCCGAACATTTCAAGCTATAAATATTTCAGTTTAATTAAGGTTTCGGAACATGAAAATCGAAACATATCCAAAAATTAAAATTGGATTTGTGTTTGCCTATCTGAGCATCTCTCTCTCTCTCTCTCTGTCTCTCTCTCTCTCTCTCTCTCTCTCTCTCTCTCTCTCTCTCTCTCTCTCTCTCTCTCTCTCTCTGTGAGAAGCGCATGAAAAGTTTGCAAACCTATTTGTTTGAATGTCCTCTTACTGAATGTAAACACACACAAACAAACACACACATATATATACATACGCACACACAACACACACACACACACATATAATTATATTTATTATATAATTATGTCATATTATTATACAAATTGTTTAGAAATCGTATTACCCAAACGAATAACACATACACACATTGTATATATATATATATATAGATCATATATATATATATATTATATATTTATCTATATATATTATATATTATATGTATGTATATATGTGTGTGTGTGTGCGTGTGTGTGTGTGTGTGTGTGTGTAAATTTAATAACATTACATCATTGACAAATTCCTTTATTTGAAGTCTTATACCGAAAGAAAGAAATTACAATTTTGCAGTCTAACACAGAGAGAGAGAGAGAGAGAGAGAGAGAGAGAGAGAGAGAGAGAGAGAGAGAGAGAGAGAGAGAGAGATTTGGTTGGGGTATGTAGGCTAACAAAATGATGTGTAGAACAGAATAAACCGAGCTTTACTGCAACCTTACTGAAAAACAAGTTACTTTTACCTTGACATGAAAATTAAACATATAGTTGTAACACTGCAAATACGTATCGATTTCAAAATATGACAGCTCGAAAGGATTATTAGGTAAATCCCTTTCAAAACATGAGAACGCGAAAGACACACAACAAATTCACAATATGAAAACATGAATAGTAAGTATAACTGAAGCATGAATGTTCGTTGGAGTGATATGATTAATCTTAATAAATATATAATTATTTAAGCGAATCCCGCAGGAAAATGATAGTCAGAAATCCAAGCGCTTTGACTTCTTGCGCTTGGATTTCTGACTATCATTTTCCTGTGGGATTCGCTTAATTATGAAGTCACGTGCATCTACAGTGATTTTTTAAACATAATTATATGTTGCTCATCGACAATTATTTAAAAATTACTCTGTATATTTATTTTGCCACGTTAAAAATAGCCAACAAGGGATTGTATTCAATATTTCATATTTTATATAAAAATACCTATAACAAAAGTGCGTGTAAAATTTTTTGCTGTCCAAAATATATATATAAAAATCGTTAATCAGGGAAACCATTACTTGGTTCAAGTGAATTATATTTCATTTCCTAGAGGAATGCAATCGTAATAATTTATGCATTGCAGACTATGAATATATGTGTAATATCCAACCATATACATAATGATACATATATAGTGTGAATACATCTATATACTTATGAAATGAACGTTAGATAGCAAAGCCACACCCATTTGGGTAACAGAGACTTAACGCCTCAGTTCTGGAATGATTCACTTATTCTCCTGCCATCGAATGATGTAATGAACTGATATCTATGCTATTTTTCAAAGCTTGTTCAAATGCTTGAGCAAAATAGTCCCTATTCTCGCTATTTAACATAAAATATTAGTTCAGAATCAATAAACTTCATTACTGTAACAAAAATCTTAATTACATGATATATAGTCACCAAAGCGCTTGGTAAAAATAATAGTGGAGAATCAATATGATCTGGCTAGCGTCCAGTTGCAGACAGTCGACAACCACAGTAATTTCATGTTCACCGACCTACATTATAAAGTTGTGTGTGTGTGTGTGCGTGTTGTTCACAGTGCCTATTTTATTTCATCTTCGTTCAGTACTTTACATTTTGTCCCCAATGGATTCTAATTATTCAAAGAAAACAATGAATAAAAAAATAAAATAAAATAAAAACAGTCATCACACCAATTCAACTCAGAAAATTCCACCTTTAATGTCTTTATCTAAGCTTAGTCGCCCCCGCGCTCTCTTACACACACACAACACACACACACACACACACACACACACACACACACATATTATATATATATATATATATATATATATATATATATATATATATATATATATATATGAGTGTGTGTGTGGGTATGTGTATGTACACATATAATTTCCCCTTCATTCGAAAACACCCACAACTCTTGCACCTTAAAAAGTAACTATTCTCATAAGGTCTGTCGCTATATGAGGAGGAGGAGGAGGAGGAGGAATTTCCTTGCGCCAAGGGTGTCTCTGCCGTGTAATATTCGCCGGAGATGAATATAGCTGCAATCAGCTCCGTCAATATAAGTCTTCAAAAGGTGTCCGGGAGAGTTCACTCTGAGACGACAAACATTGACAAAATGCTGAATACACAATTACCACTTACAGAAGACGGTGGGGGGGTGGGGGGGGGGGGGGGGGATATTCTTACGGATGAAGGATAGAGAGAGAGAGATTTTTTTTGTCCTTACAATATTCAAATTATTCCATTAAATAAAAGGCCATTTTGACCACTTCATTATCCCTGATAATAATCCCAACTTGTTTGAACTCTGACCAACTCAATTTTCACGCACAACCACACACATAGACACTTGAGTCGAACAGGGGTCATGGAAACATTACTTTAGTCAGTTTTCCTTCATCAAACACTAGTGTCTTTTAAAGTTTAGTGATGTTATTATAAAATTACCCCAATTAAAATGTAGGAATATCAGCTGACACGAATAAAGTTCATTCTATGGTGCAGCCGTTCATCCACAAGCTTCAAAGTCCAGTCAAATAAAGTATACATGAATTATTCCAATATAAGTAATACCATTATTCAAATTACATTGATTAATAAAAAGTAAAATAAAAAAGAAAAGATATTTCGGTGACTAAGAAAATGAAGGACTTGATGCCCACTGTAAATTACAGTAAAATTTAAAATACACAAGAAAATGGAAAGTATACATAATGTACGAAAAAAAATGTATACACATACATGCCTTATTATTAGAACAATATGTGCTTCATATACATTAACACATATATCTACATACGTATCTCACACGAGTGGGGTATTAAAAATTCTCTCTCATCAAGCATACATTCAATCAATCGTAACATAACACGACCTTGAAAAAAAAACTTTACGTTATAAAAATGGCAGTATGAAGGTAAAATGCCCGGGAGCAATCAAGAGGAGAATGTCGAACTAAGTCACGTCGTGAAATCTGCTTCCCCCGTTTCCAGCAGAAAGGACGTTCTTGGACACCATGAATATTGCAGCCTCCCATGAAATACCAAGGAACGGAGGGGAATAAAAACGTGAATCAACGAGAGATGCAAACAGGCAAGGTTAATGAGCAGGTGGAGGATCAAAAGGAACAAGAACGACAGAATAAATATTGCAACGTCTTCCAAAGACGTCGTAGCCCGAAACCTCAGGAGGAGCGAGAGTTGCCTTGTATTTTGTTTGGTAAATATGCATAATTATGCACCTGGCAAGGACTGATGTCTCTCATCTCCCTCCGAAGGGGAAAGGGTGAGTGAGGGGACACCAGAAGCACCGGCAGCAGCAGCCACAACTTCGTCAGATGTGACTTTTATGTAACATTTGGTTCTAACAACTTAAAATGACTTTCGTTTTATTTTCTTGGAATATGAAAAAGCCCGGAAGAGGGAAACTTTTTAGCATACGAAGAAACCATAGAGGAGGGAGAGTTATTCATGCCGTTCCTTCTTCCCGCCACGTTCTCCACTTGTAAACAAGTTGAAGACCTCCTCGTGTCATTTGCCCTGTGTTCAAAATAATAACAGAGGGAGGAGTGTGGCCTTCCCACCATCAGCTCTCCATTTGTAACTGTAGCAAAATACAGACTGAGATTATTGATTCATTTTATAAAGGTCGGGGTTTTCTTAGAGACCGAAACAATGTTGCTATATGTAATAGGAGCGTTAGTGTGTCCTCCCTCTTAATCGTGTGACACACACAGTGAGAAACCTTATGGAACAAGTAAAACATGCGGCGAAGTTTCTTCGACGCGATTGAGTTTTCTGTACACCGTATAATGCTGTATGAAACTCGATGTGCTGCAGTGAAAATCTCAGCTACGATGCGGTCCAGTTAAGATGCGCCGGCCACGCTTCCGGAATTACACTCAGCGGTGCCAGACGCACGGTCATGACAAACTTTAACCTTAAATAGAATAAAAAATACTGATGCTAGAGGGCTGCAAAACGGTATCTTTAATGATTGGAGGGTGGTTGATCAACGTAACAATTTGCAGCCCTCTAGCCTCTGTAGTTACTAAGATCTGAGGGCGGACAGAAAAAGTGTGGACTGACAGACAGAGCCATCTCAATGAGTTTCTTTTACAGGAAACTAAAAAGATGAGGGGGAAGGGAAGTTTCTTATCACAAAATCCTGTTCGACTGATCACCAATAATCGGAACTTCACCTAGTTGACTGCTTTCTTATTTCTTGCAATAACTTTACTTCAGATTCGAAAAATACCCAATGACCCATATTCCTGAAAATATATATAAAAAAACGATTGAAAAATATTCAAATAAAAGTTGGTGATACGACTTGGATAAAATGTGTGATTCTCTCACGGCATTTAACAGTATTTTGCTTGCAAACCAAAACTTTACTTTATAGAATCAACACCTATTTGACACATACACACATATATGTATATACATTTAAATATATACATATTTATATGAATAATATATATATATATATATATAATATTTAATAACTGAAAAATAAATACTAAGAGACACAAACGCAATTTAACACCAACCCCTGCAGAAGAGCGAGTAAGAAAATCAATAAATGAAATCTCACTCAGTCAGCCTGAAATCGAAAAGCATTTCGTTTATCAGGCCGTCTAAATGGAGAAATATTTCAGCCCCGCAAGCGGAAGGAGTTAACTATTTCGGTGATATAAACTGACGACGTAAAAATCAACAATTGAGAGATTTGTTCACATTCTATCCCTTCTGCCGTATCATAAACCCTGACTACGAATGAAAAAGGACAGACAAATGGGAACACATTTTAAATCAGAGTGAGACGTATGAAAGAGGAAGAGAAAAAAACCAGTGAAGGAAAAAGATGAGGTGGTGTAAGGAAGGAAGGGAGGGTGAGGAGGAGGAATAAGAGGCAAGGCAGAAGAGGAGGAGGAGGAGGAGTACCATCATCACTACCACCAGCACCCAACGGCAGACAAGTTCCGTCACCCGATAACAGAATATGGTCGAGTCATAAAAGAAGCCCATGAAACCCCTGTCGCCAGGGGTTTACATCCGGCCCAGGAGACTTGGCTCTTTGATTCCAGTCCCATAAAGCAGGTGGCTGGAAAACCGGGAGCCGTAGAAGCTCATCCAGACGTCAAGAACTGGAATAAAACCGGGCCATATTCCAGGCCGGGTGTTAGGGCTGGGCCAGGAGGGGAGGCAGGGCCGTATCGTGATTGTGAGAAAGGATTGGTGGCAAAAGGAAAGGATTAAAGGAGAAATAGGAGGATGAAGAAAAATAAGAAAGAGGAAGAGAAGGAGGATCTAATAAAAGCAGTGATGAGTGAGATCCGAATCGTCTTGTTGTGATAGACTCGGAGATAAATGGATAATCAAATGAAGAAGTTTAGGAAGGCTAGGAAAGAGAGTCGACGCCATGACATTTTTGCAGGGACGGGTTGGGGAATTCCATCCCCGAAAACAAACACAACAATTACTAATTCAACGCAACAAACAAAAACGGACTAATGACTACAATGCCAATCAATACCTGTACAAACGCAGCAACCTTTAACAAAAGGTGCCTATCCTGAAGGTGAAAACAGTTTTCTCTGGAACAAACAAATGCTTTTTATCAAGCCTGGAGGAACTAGGATAAAATATCACGGTGCCAGGACTGATGCAGGAGGTGAATATATAAAGCAATCAAACAGAAAAACAGAGATGTCAGAATTGTTTCTTTCTCTCTCTCTCTCTCTCTCTCTCTCTCTCTCTCTCTCTCATTCCAAAGGGTACGCTGGTCTATTTCATATTTCACTTTTCTCTCTATTCCAATATCATCAAATGATATATTTCCAACTAATTTGATTCATGTGATAACAAATCTTCACTTTCGGAAGAGAATCTTTTTATGACGGGTGTATTTTCTCTCTCTCTCTCTCTCTCTCTCTCTCTCTCTCTCTCTCTCTCTCTCTCTCTCTCTCTCTCTCCTTGTAAACATACATACATACATGTCGAGCTTATAATTCAACAGTTAACAAAGACAGATTCAGAAAAAAATAGCATTTATATTGACAATATTTTCTGGAACAGTTCATCTTTCTAACATTATCCCCAAGTCGAATCTCCTAAGAACATCTGTTTTTCAATTAGATTAAGAATCAAGTTAAAATCGCGTTTCAAGTGACAGCAGTTTTCGAATGGCCGTTAACTGGAATGGTTTCTGCATGGAATGTTTCAGCATTTATTCATGGCTTCCGCATCACCTAACTACTACATCTGGGTGACTCTCATCGGAGGGAGACCATGTAACCAACTTCAACTTTCCATGTATATATATATATATATATGTATATATATATATATATATATATATATATATATATATATATATATGTATATATATATATATATATATATATATATATATATATATGCTTAAAAAATCACAGTAGATGCACGTGACTTCATAAATAAGCGAATTCCAAAGGAAAATGATAGTCAGAAATCCAAGCGCTTTCGTTTTTACTCAGACATTGTCAAGGAATTAACTCCTTGACAATGTCTGAGTAAAGAAGAAAGCACTTAGATTTCTGACTATCATTTTCGTGTGGAATTCGCTTATATATATATATATATATATATATATATATATATATATATATATATATATATATATATATGTATATAATTTACGTACATTTTTATAGAAACATTTATCAACTTGTTAATTTATTTGTTCTTCTCTAATATCTGATCTCTCCTTCTTGTATTTCCTATTACCTTCCGTTACCTGTCTGAAATAGACATCACATTCTTTGGTCGCTTGCATTTCAAGTTAACGTTGGCTTATTCCAAAATAAACAGGCCCATAGGGAGGTAATGTCGTTAGTGGGCCCTCACGCGGTGCACTACAGGCATTACTTAAGGTTCTTTGCAGCGTGCCTTCGGCCCCTAGCTGCAATCACTTTCGCTCCTTTTACTATTACCTCCTTTCATATTCTCTTTCTTCATCTTACTTTCCAGCCTCTCCTAACACTTGATTCATGATGCAACTCCGAGGTTTTCCTCCTGTTACACCTTTCAAACCTTTTACTGATAATTTCCATTTCAGCGCTGAATGACCTCATAGGTCCCAGTGCTTGGCCTCTGGCCTGAATTCTATATTCAGCTCAACTCAACTCAACCCAAAATAAACAGGGTTCATCTCCTGAATAAAACACACGCACACACACACATATATAAAACATATATTATGTGTGCTCTTATTTCTTTCATTTAAAGGCTTACTAACGTCAATAACCGATAACTGTTTATGACCATTTAGTTGTTTCACAAGACTGTGCTCATTGTGAATATTTATGATAATTATCTATTGTGTCGGAAATTAAACAGAAAAGACATTTACGTACCCATCAACAGAGTGGCTGAAGGAATATTAATTACATCAAACGTGAAAAAATGCTAAATATGATTATGTTGACAAAAAATAAAAGCGGACTGTTATCATGAATCGGTGGACTCCACAAAAAATCATTTCTCCCTCAGACTTAAAACCTAAAACAGCAATGTGAAGAAGTTTATTTCTTTCCTTTTTTTTACAGAGGCAGAAAAAATTAACCCAAAAAATAATGGAAACGAAACAAACGTCTCCGAAACACCTGGAAAAAATAAAGGAAAAGACTTTCATTTCCACTAAGTTGAACCAGAACAAAGTTTCACTGTTTAAGGAAAAGTAGCTCTCACGTCACGACCTGACATGGAAATCTTACAAGAACACGATACGACGCGCGCGCGCGCACTTGCCCCCCCCCCCCACCCCCCCCCCCCCCCCCCCCCCCCCCCCGCCATACGCACTCACTCTCTCTCTTTCTCACACACACACAAGATTTTATAAATATGAAACCGGTCAGACTTTACACCACATCTTTAACTTTACCTGTGGTAAAGTTGTGTGATGAGTTAAAAGCCACAATAATGTATTTGATACTGTATATTTTTCCAAGATACAAGAAAGTTAAAAGACCTTTTTGTATTTTATAAAAATTACGCAGGATCATATACATTACTGCGGGTTTTAACTCATCATCTCCGGTCACGGTATAGTGATGCACCATAGATAAAGTTGTGTGTAAATATATTTACGCACAAGTTTACCCCCGGATATAGTTGAACATGGTGTGTAAATTCTGACCGGTTTCGAATTTACGAAATCTTTTGTGTGTGTGGTCACTTGCGCGCGTTTTATATATATAAATATATGTGTGTGTGTGTGTGTGTGTGTATCTGTGTGTGTGTAAGTATGTATGTGTGTGTGTGTGTGTGTGTGTACAGCCCCGAGTGCGCTATCACTCAGCAATCTCTCGCACGCCAGTCGAGATGCTATTATGTATAAATTATTTTTTTTTTAGGTGATACAGGTATATCTATGTCAATGTAGCCGACAACTGAATGAAAGATTAAATTTCAGCCTTCATGCGGATTTCCGCTCGTACCCAAGGTGTGGTGAGTTACAAGCACACATCATTACCGACCATACCAGGGCATACGAGTAGACCTTTTCTATCTGGCTCAGAAGTCATTGCAACATATGAGCCTACCTGCCATCAGCCTCATGCGAGCTTATATATTATGTAAGGCACACTTCAAATTAGCAATGAAATCTTATCAACGGTAAGGAGTTTACTAAAGTAATATGACTCTTTCTTGTTTTAAAAGGACATATATAATTTAGTGGTTAAGACCCATCTTTCCTTGTAATTTTCGTTTTCATTGTTCTTCGGTCAGAGCTGGCAATGGACATTAGGGTTCCTGTTTCAGTAACCTTTTGCACTTGAACATTTAAATTTTGGTTAATTTATTAATATCACACAGTAATATGTAAAGCCCAAACGTATACGGTACATATACGTTTTCAGTAAACTTTAAGTTAAGTCTTTTAAACAAAAATAAATTACATTTTTAAGTCACTTCCCTTATTCTGAACTGCAAATCGACAGTGGTAATGTGTTCTTTCACGTTTCCCATTACTAAATGCATATTCTACATTTTTACATTTTTCAAGGATTTCTCCTTTTAAAAGTTATTAGGGATATTCTTTTTAATCATAAGCCATCAGATTTGCACGCAATGTGCAGTACCCAATTTTAAATTATTTAATATTCTTCCTCGTAATGACTTAATAATTCCCATTATTTTATTTTTCAAAGATTATTTGTGAGTGAGTCAATTTTAATTCAAATAAGGAAGACTATTTGCATTGTCCAGTGAGCTACGACACACTTACAATTGTTGAGTACGTGACATAAAACAAGTCCTCATTTGTAGCCGAGTTCGTTCCGGGCAAAGACAGAAATCCTCGAAGGGTAAAAAATTAGTATTCCAACAGAAATCCTCGAAGGGTAAAATTATTAGTAGCCAAAACCAAGGGAAATCCTCGAGTACAATTAAAAATTAGTATTCCAACAGAAATCCTCGAAGGGTAAAATATTAGTATTCCAACAGAAATCCTCGAAGGGTAAAATATTAGTATTCCAACAGAAATCCTCGAAGGGTAAAATATTAGTATTCCAACAGAAATCCTCGAAGGGTAAAATATTAGTATTCCAACAGAAATCCTCGAAGGGAAAATATTCGTATTCCAACAGAAATCCTCGAAGGGTTAAAATATAGTATTCCACAGAAATCCGAAGGGTAAAATATTAGATACAACGAAATTCCTCGAAAAGGGTAAAATATTAGTTACCTCCAACAGAAACCTCGGGAAGGGTAAAATTTAGTTATTCAACAGAAATCTCGAAGCGGTTAAAATATTTAGTATTCCAACAGAAATCCTTCGAAGGTAAAATATTAGGGTAAAATCCAACAGAATTCCTTCGAAGGGTAAAATATTAGTTATCCCAACAGGAAAATCCTCGAAGGGGTAAAAAATATTTAGTTATTACAACAGAATCCTCGAAGGGTAAAATATTAGTATCCCAACAGAAATCCTCGAAGGGTAAAATATTAGTATTCCAACAGAAATCCTCGAAGGGTAAAATATTAGTATTCCAACAGAAATCCTCGAAGGGTAAAATATTAGTATTCCAACAGAAATCCTCGAAGGGTAAAATATTAGTATCCCAACAGAAATCCTCGAAGGGTAAAATATTAGTATCCCAACAGAAATTCTCAAGGGTAAATAAGTTTAGTATTACAACAGAAATCCTCGAAGGGTAAAATATTAGTATCCCAACAGAAATCCTCGAAGGGTAAAATATTAGTATTCCAACAGAAATCCTCGAAGGGTAAAATATTAGTATTCCAACAGAAATCCTCGAAGGGTAAAAAATTAGTATCCAACAGAAAATCCTCGAAGGGTAAATATTAGTATCCCAACAGAAATCCTCGAGGTAAAAATATTAGTATTCCCCAACAGAAATCCTCGAAGGTAACATATTAGTAATTCAACAGAATCTCGAAGGGTAAAATCTTAGTATCCAACAGATCCTCGAAGGGTGAAAATAATAGTATCCACAGAAATTCCTCGAAGGTTAAAAAATATTAGTATTCAAAACAGAAATCCTCGAAGGGTAAAATATTAGTATTCCAACGAGAAATCCTCGAAGGGTTTAAAATATTAGTATCCAACGAACTCTCGAAGGGTAAAATATTAGTATTCCAACAGAAATCCTCGAAGGGTAAAATATTAGTATCCCAACAGAAATCCTCGAAGGGAATACATGGGTATTCCAAAGTCATATTACAAAAGCTGGCTAGTACAAATACTGAGCTAATTTAATGCTAAGAAGTAATAGTCTTTACCGCTTTACATGAATTAATCTTCTCGTGCAACCACAGTATGATAAAAAAATAATGGAAAATACTTCATTGCACTTGCATAATGTGTGTGTGTTGCACGAGGAGAGAGAGAGAGAGATTAGAGAGAGAGAGAAGAGACGAGAGAGAGAGAGAGAGAGAGAAGAAGAGAGAGAGAGAAGAGAGAGTCTTGATGACACTTCCGACTGAGGAAGGGGTTGATGGAAAGGACTGGAACTAAAATTCCCTTAACTTTCTCTCATTTTCTTTTAATGAATCGTCCGCAAATCAGGTCCAAAGATTCCCCACCGATAGAGAGAGAGAGAGAGAGAGAGAGAGAGAGAGAGAGAGAGAGAGAGAGAGAGAGAAATCAAAGATTTATTTTTCATGATGATAAGAGGTATATACTGTTTCGGTAAATTCCCGAAGCAAACACTGCTAGTAACAAGACTATTAAAGAGCTTGCACAAAACACATTCAATATATATATATATATATATATATATATATATATATATATATATATATATATATATATATAATATATATATATATGTGTGTGTGTGTGTGTTTGTGTATGTATAATGTATATATATACATATAAATATAAAAATAATTATATATATACGTGTGTATATATATATATATATATATATATATATATATATATATATATATATTATATATATATATATATATATATATATCCAAAATATACCAACTTCCGGAGCAACAGTTCAAAGGAAAGAACAATCCAAGGCGGAACAGGGAAAGGCACCATATACTTTTTATTATAATATATAATATACCCACGTTTCACAACTCCTCATCGTTGTATTTGCTAGGCTACAAACAGCGCATATAGCAATCAGTAAACTTATAAAATTAGAATTACAATTAGTTTAATAATAAAACATTCAGAATAAAAGACTAAAACCTTTACCAAACGAACAAGAGAGAAGTTAAAAACAAACAGCTGTACTCGTGTTTAATATTACAAGAAAGAGAGTGAAAAAAAAAATGATAGACCCCTTGGCTCTATTAATCAAGATAATTGAAGGATTACTGTGTGTGTATATGTGTGTGTATTGGAGGACGAAACTGTTGGGCATTTTCTGAGACAAACCTTTTTCATTTTCCTATGTGGAATACAACGGAATTACTATATCTTCGTGCCTAAGAATATTACCAGTACTATATATATATATATATATATATATATATATATATAATATATATTATATATATATATATATATATATATAGAGAGAGAGAGAGAGAGAGAGAGAGAGAGAGAGAGAGAGAGAGAGAGAGAAGCACATGCAATAAGCCATACCTTACTAAGTGTTAGAAAAAAATATGGGCGAGACCGTGTGAGTACGCGTGCTTCTCCTTTCATCTGTTCAATTTGCCGAGTTGAAAAGTGTATTCCGGCAAACGGCACAGTAATAGAAATGTCTGCATACACAAGGAAACGGAAGAGCAGAGGAAATTGCCTCTTTCCATTGAGAGGAGAGGGGTGCGCGAGGTTCCAAGGGGGGAGGGGGGGGGGGGGAAATCTCTGCCTTTGCTTCGTGCATAAATAGGAATAAACAAGGTTAATTTTTCTACCCAGTTTTCTCTATGGTTCACAATTTCCTCCGAGGGCGCTATATATCCTTTCAGTATTTTTCTTTCGGCTGGCATCAAAGAAATCTCGTGCTTTACGTATGCATATATGTATATAGACACACACACGTGTATATATATATATATATATATATATATATATATATTATATATATATATATATATATATATGAAAGAGAGAGAGAGAGAGATTGTGCAGTAAAGAGTAAAAATGTGGCTATAATATTAATTATTAAAAGTTAGTTTCACAGGAAATGTATGAAGCGCATATTAGGAGAAAATGGATGACAGCGGGTAAGGTTAGAGGCTCGTCGGTGGAAGGAGTGATTACGGAATTAGTATATTTTCCTGATGGGGTCATAAGGACAGAGGGGAGTCCTTCAGCGTATAGGATCTGGGAAGTGGTGTGATGAGGAAATTAAGGTTTCAATGATGTAAAAAAGGAAATAAGTGGCACATGCATAACAGAAGAGAAAAGGAAAAAGAAGGTAGGTAATAAAGATATAGGAGAGAAGGTGTACAAGAACGTTAAGGAGAATTAGTTGTTCTACAGGGTAGTAAAAGCAAAGAACATAAGATTCTGAAAATAACCGACGGAAATGGATATGCGCTGTGTGAGGTGAATGTAATCATAGGTCGACGAACTGGGTATTTTCAAAATTTGTTTAACACAGGAAGAATTAAGAGAGTCAGAACTGAATGATACAATAGTAGAGAGGGTTAATGTAAATTTGAAGATTCTTCAGGAAAGTCACCAGGAGTTGCTACACTAACAAGTGAGATAATACAAAACGATGGTGACTGGGTGATTAATAGCTGACACGGTTTCGCACGATATTTCTAGAGTTCATGGTGAAAAAAAAGGCGACTAAAAAACTCAAAGGGGGAGAACAATACCAAGGAAAGTATAAGGGAGATCTTGATTGGGTAAATAGGACAAATGACAAAAGGAACGATGGAAGAAGAACAGGGTCATTAAGTCATGTCATAAGTTTGAAAGGAGGAAAGCTGTATGTGGTATATATGAGCCCCGAAAAAAAAACCTACGATATAATTAATAGAGAGGCAAAATAAAGGGTGCTGATTGTGCATAATATTCCTCCACTCAACGTAACAACGAGAACAATCCAAAAGTGTATTGGAATTTACAAATGGGAGGGTGACTGGTTTGATGTAAAAGTGGATCTGAGATAAAGACGTCCTTTACTACATAGCTGTTTAATATTTTGAGAGAAAATTAAAATAATGGAGAAAACGAAGAATTGTTCTAATTTATACATTGGAAAAAGATAACGACAATTAACAACACACATTTATGGGAATACATTTGCATGCAATATACAACATAAAAACATAAAAAAATAAATAAAAAGTATTTGAAACTTATAATAAAATACTTCACACATACATATATACCCCATAATATTAATATATATATATATTAGTATATATATATATTATATTAATCTATATATATATATATATAATAGTGATATATATACATATATATATATATATGTATATATATATATATAAATATATATATATATATATATATATATATATATATATATATATATATATATATATATATATATAAACTGTTTTAACAAGACACCAAATCCCGATTAACTAAAAGGAAAAAAATCCCCCTGAAATTGATGTTGTAAATTTGCGTTATGTGAAAATGCCTAATATCGCTTTCAGAACCATTTGAGCGGACGAACGAAAAGTTTTCCGAAGCCCTTATCATGGTGACAGCAGATGTACCCAAACCTAGTTCTTGAGTCGAATATCTCAGCTCTAGCATGTATGCAATCCAATACCGTCGTACCTCCTGACTATCGATGACAAATCGAGGTGTGTGTGTGTGTGTGTGTGTGTGTGTGAGAGAGAGAGAGAGAGAGAAGAGAGAGAGAGAGAGATTACCTGATGATCAGTTCTTCTCACACGGGGTGGAAGGTTGGGGATGGTGCGTGGAGGGGGAGGCGCCTTCCCCCCCTTCCCCAGGGTGGACTTGGATATTGCTAATTGCAATTATTGAAAGCAGTGATGTTGGATCTGACTTCGGGATTGAATACAAGGTGCCAGATCGAGTTAGAATTAAGTTCAGTATTAGGGTCGCATCTTAGCACATCCGTTAAGATGTCCAGCAACTCATTTAACTTATTTTTTAAATATGAACAAGGGCTGATTCGGCTCAGTTTATGATGCTGATTATCTGCTACCTGTTCTACGACCGCAGAGGGAAAAGGTTTCCGGTTTTTAAAGGTGCGTTTGTCGATTTGGAACAAAGCCCTCTTTAAATTTTGTAGCTGTATTTAATCTTATAGCTTTCATGTCTATACCGAATGCTACTAAGTATCAACAGCTTCTGCTGAATACGCCTTATTTTTGAAAATTGTATGAGTCTCCCTCTAGCCTATCTATTTTGGCCAAAATTACTCAAGTGAGGAGTATCAGTGGAGCCTGTTTACGACACTGCTACGAGAGAGAGAGAGAGAGAGAGAGAGAGAGAGAGAGAGAGAGAGAGAGAGAGAGAGAGAGACCCTCATAATAGTCTATTAAGAATTCATTTATTCCACATAAATCAACAAAACACGCTGGTATTCATGTTTATTCATCATTAATTATGTATAAATAAACACCAATTTCGAAATTTTTCATAAAATATATAAATGAATATACGAATCAATAACTGACGTACTTTACAAGTTGGTAAAATTTGCCATGTATTTATTTCAGAGCTTTCATATGTAAGTTTTCTGACTACATGAAAGTATTTTATCTAACTGCGTATTAAAAAAGTACACTTGGGAACTAACTATACGTTCGACAGCAGTTATAGCGACAGTACCACCAATAATAATCATTTTAACCACGACGATAAACGAGAAATAAGAGATCAAAATTAGAGCGGGCACAAGCAAAAACGTTCCTCCTAGCTACTCGAAAGCTGCTAAAGAGGAACCCGACTTGTGAGATTTCACATTCCGACTCACGTGTCTGTATACTTGGAGGCAATTGGTTCGATAAGAATACTTGGGAATCCCAAGTTCCAAGAAAATGGAGAGTTTTCATTGACAGTCAGAGCAGCATCCAGACGGGGATTACACGCCGTATATAGGCCTCTTTGGAAAATATGAGTATTACACTTTGATAAATATTAACAGTATTCATATGCAAGAATGCGCCATGGCATCACTTTCTAAGGTTCCAACTGCAGGTAAAATTAATGATATAAGATTTAGTCTTAATACTTCCCTCAAAGAATGTTATTTCCGCTCTGATTCGTAATATTATGGCAACGAGAATATTACACACACACACCCACACACACACACACGCACACACACACACATATATATATATATATATATATATATATATATATATATATATATATATATATATATATCATATATAATATATATAAAGAGAGAGAGAGAGAGAGAGAGAGAGAGAGAGAGAGAGAGAGAGAGAGAGAGAGAGAGGAATATTTCCACGGGAATAGTGACGAACTTCTTGTATCAATAGAATTACTATAGTCACCAAAATCTTTTGATGCATAGGACACAGTTGAACAGTTGAGAAGTGACGGAATAAATTCGTCATTTTTTTCTTTCCTACAACATTCTTTGACTTCATCTTACTCCTCCTGTCATTTTCATCTCAAAGGGGAGTGGATTCATTTCTGTAATTTCTTTTCTTTTGCAGTTTTCACCTATGAATCTTTCATCTGGTATATAAATTCTTTAGTAGACGGAATCTAATGAGAGCAAAAGGAATTAGATTTATAATATATCTATATATATATATATATATATATATAATTAGATATATATATGATATATAGGATATGTATATTATATATATATATATATATATATATATATATATATATATTATTGTATATATATATATTATATGCCTAAAGTGTCTCTCGAAGGAAATTCTACTTTATGGAGGTGTCAATTCTGAATATGACCGAAAAACCAGATACAAAAGGGACGAAGATGTTGAGCTAACATATGAGAGCAGTGTCTGTAGCGTGAGAATGGCACGGCTTCGTTACATAGATAAGAGTAATGTAGTAAAAATGCCATCAATGGATCAGACTGCCAGGTTACTTTGAAATATGGAGGACTATAGATTGACGGAAGAGATGTAAAATTCGTGACTTTTTAAGAGGAGAGGAAGAGAGGAAGACCTAAAGAGTGCTGGATAGATGGCGTGAATAAGGTTCTGGAAAACAAGTGACCTAATATCCGGGAAATGACTCATGGGGTAATTTTCTGCACACGGGTTTTTATCATGATTTATCAATTAAGCTATGAATATAAATTTCACTGAAGCTATCCCTTAAACGAAACAGCAGTGTCGCAAAATAAAAATACCACCATATGTTTCAAGCCTAAATTATTAACATTTTACAAAAGTCAAACTCGCCCACATAAATATAAGCAAAACTTACGAGCAAGCAAAAATTAATACCGAAATCTCATGATAAACACGTACACCGGAAGGCTAATCAAAAGGATTCTGCTCTGCATAATTAAGAGAAAACTCCGATAATATCTGTCATACTGCATATGTCAACGACGGAAATCAATACGGCCAAATTCTCCTGAAAAGAAAATGACAGTCCAGGTTTCGTTGTGCCTTTTTTTTCGAAAATGTAGAACTCTTATCCATCCTTTGTATCTCCAAGCTTCTTTAATTTACGGTGTTCTTAGGGAGGTATTTTTATTCACCTCAGCGCAACACCTCATCAACAAAATGACCCCTCTCTCTCAAATTAATTTCTTTCATTATAGAAAAAGGGATGTATGTTGGCAGCCTTTTTTCGACACTATCTCAAAGTCATACAAATAGTAAATCGTGAAGACGATGAATTATTCAGAATGAAATGGACGTTTAAAATAAAATATGTCACCATAAGATTCATAAATAAAAACAAATCCTGTTCTTCAAAGTGGCTCTCGAAATTTTTACTATTCATAGTCTTCTGTTCAACTTCATAATGGTCACTTTTCTTCTCCTCAGCTGGGTCCTTTCACAGCACATTTCCATTTTTTTCTTATTGTTTCAATAGGCACAGACCATATAATTTTATTCCTATAGAGGGCGTCGTGCCAGACTGCATACTTCGTCTAGAGTCAAAATTTTTAGCAAGAATCCTTAAGGTGAGGTTGTCTTTTCTTGGTAGATAAGATATCCACATGCAGACCTCACCCAGCTTTGCTCAGCTTCGTACGACCAGCGGTATCAAGATAGTGTTACTACAAACACACGCACTATATATATAGATATATATATATTTATTATATATATATATATATATATATATATAATATATGTATATATGTGTGTGTGTGTGTGTGTGTGTGTGTGTGTGTGTGTGTATCCAAATATGGATCACCTGAAGAAAAGCCCCAACACACGCTGGGGTCGCTTTTCTTCAGGTGGAAAATATTCGGGTGAGGTGAGGAATTAAAAAGGTAAATAAAAAAGAAAGTATGACTTACTCTTACACACAAAATGTAAGCATAAACCTACTACTACAATTAAGGGGGACCCCATAGGGAAGTGATTTTCAGGGCACTACCGAACCCAACACAACACCTAACCTAACCTAGGGCCCTGTACCCCTACCTAGGCCTAGCGAGGGGGGGGTGCTCCGCCCCCTGCAACCCCCCCTTAAGGCCACAGTGATTTTCAGGGCACTACCGAACCTAACAAAACCACCTAACCTAACCTAGGGTCCTGTACCCCCTACATAGGCCTAGCGGGGGGGGGGGGGGCTCCGCCCCCTTACGACCCCCCTTAAGGGCACTACCAAACACATCCATCAAAGTAGTTTTTAATGAATATATATCTATATTTTTTTCTCCTTTTTTTCTATAATATTATGAGCTAAAATGGGCCACTTGAAGATTGGAGACATCAACAAGCAGGGGTCGTTTATCTTCAGGAGGAAAATATTGGGGTCGATTTTCTTCAGGAGAGGTATTAGGGGTCGCTAATCTTCAGGTGATCCATATATATATATATATATATATATATATATATATATATATATATATATATATATATATATAATTTACATATTGAAATTCTTGATTTCTTCGAAAGACTTGACCGTACGTATATTGTCCTTAGGCATCCACTTCCTCCACTCTATTCAGCTATTAATATGACGGAAAATACGCAGCTCAGCCCCAAATAAGTTGAAAAAATCAATGGATTAGCTGTTCGTAATGATCAATAAAATACATCATAAATAAATAACTAACTGAATCAAACCCAAGAATGACAGATTGAACTAATGTTGTTTCCAAAACATGTTATACTGTATATGCTTAATTTTCTCACTTCTAAGATTTGAAAAACTGCAGTGGTGCTTGTGCAAGCATTCTACAACTTACACGATAAGAAGTATATCTTAAATATCCCAGTATTCGTCATTAAGTATTTCAAACTTGTAAAGGAGCTTCACACACACGCACATCGTGAGATTATTTCAAGATTACATTTTCTATAATGTTTCAGGAAATTACTTTATAATAGTATTAACATCACAGCCAAACCAACGTCGCTCTTCCAGCATCAAAATATATTCTCGACCTGAAGCAGTAATAACAATAATTATCTTAATACCCTTTTAATTTCATTTAATAAGCTGAATCAACGACCTTGTAATTTCAACTTCAACAAAGAAGAAGAAAAAGAAGAAGAAGAAGCAGACGACGACGACGACGACGAAGAAGAAGAAGAAGAAGAAGAAGAAGAAGAAGAAGAAGAAGAAATGGTCAGCAATGTATATTCTTAGGACACCAGATAACTCTCCAAGGAATAAAATAAGATTTCCATTTAGACAAAGGAGCTCATTCGACCAGTTCGAGTCAATATGACGACCTCTTTCACTTCGTTATGTAATCAAATCTAAAAGAATGCCTTCATAAATCACCCAGGAAGAACTAACATTTTTTTTTTCATTTTTACACCAACATCGACAAATTGGCTTCTTAATCAATTCCCTTAATAGCCAACAACCAGAAGACGGTTTTTCCTGAGGAACACATGTATATTTCATAATGACACACGTTTAAATACAAATACAGTAATATACACAAGTATAAATTTTTATAGAACGAAGACTAAAAGCCAGCAATTTAAGAATTACAATTGTAATTTTAGCTCTACGAATTACCCACAGAAACGAAAGTTCTGTGAACACTACTAAGTATATGATAAAGATATTTTCATATATCCCTATGTAAAACTTCGGAACCCTTTGTCACAACACCCGGGTCGTTGGAAAGATGGTTTGACGAAACAGACTCTACACCGCCTGAACATGATTTTCTGTTAATATGGCAAATTGAAGCCCTGTTGTATCTGTGCAGAGGTTTTGATTTTTTACCACATCACGATGTGTAAACAAAAGGACTTCTATTGTGGTTCCGCCCTATGGATTGGCCAAACTGAACAAATTTGAATCCTCTCTAGGTAGATACTATGCTTTGGGCCAAGTTTGGCGGAAATTGATCCTATGGTTCTGGAGAATTAAATCATGTGAAAAGCACGCCAGATATACGTAAGTACTATACGAGCACAATTAGTGTAAACGACAAACATCGATCAGAATAGGTGAGAGTGTGAGAGTATTCACTACCTTAACTAAACCAGAACGGTAAATCTATTTATAAATAAAAACTTTTCACCCAAAACCCACTGATTAACAAAAGCTGCTTAAACATGAAACTAAATAAATAGCTGAAAGACATCGGCGTTTCAAGAATGACGGCTGATCTAATATTTACAAGGAGGGGCGCACCACGGAAGACCCCACACTGTTTACCTGTCAACATACAGACACGCAGAAAGAATGATCATGTTTAGGAAGGCATCAATTGGAGGGGGCGGATTTTCAAGAGGCCGTCATAGCACTCACGGATCAAATTTTCCTTTCCTCTTTTTTTTTTTATCGAAGTCTTTCACCAGTGATGATATTAACTTTTCTAATGTTCAGCTCTCTTCTCTACTCCTCCTTCTCTCTCTCTCTCTCTCTCTCTCTCTCTCTGGAGTATATCATATTCCTTTGGAATGCTTGACAATAATTAATGGTTATATAAATAAAATTAAGCTTAATAATTATATTCTTCTATATATTTATATATATTATATATATATATATATATATATATATATATATATATATATATATGTGTGTGTGTGTGTGTGTGTGTGTGTGTGTGTGTGTGTGTGTGTGTGTGTGTAGTACAAATACACTAACATAACACAGAAAGTATGAATTTTAAAGCAATGAAGACTAAAAACCAGTAATGTAATAATTACAATTGCAATTTCATGTTCTAAGAATTACTTACAGAAACGAAGTTCTACGAGCACTACCATGTGTGTGCGTGGGTGTGTGTATACACTCATTAGCTTGCATTCCGTATACAACAAAATTCAAATACTCAAACACACATTGGAAACGTCCAGACCACAGAGAGAGAGAGAGAGAGAGAGGAGAGAGAGGAGAGAGAGAGAGAGAGAAAACGCGCTCCAAAAGACTTCCGGCTTGAGAGAATGCAAAAGCAAAAAAAGCCAATCTTGTTAATGCAGCCGAGCGCCCAACCAGCCACCCCCCCCCCCCCCCCCCCCCCCCCCCCCCCACCCCCGCCCCCCACAAACTCGAGGAGACTAACCCCATAATTACCTCGTCGGAATTAATATCTAAACACAGCCAATAAACGGTAATGATAGTCAGTTTTCAGCACTAATTACGTTTGCATAATAATTTGCAACTTTCCCAATTACCGACTTCGTCATTAAGTGACGCTGACTATGGAAATTACCAATGAAGCTGGAAACGCAAGAGTTAACCAGAAAACTGTTGTTCTTTTCGTGATGCTGCTGGACATTCCCAAATGCTCAAACTGTTCGGCTTTCCATGCAAATATTAGCACGTGATTATTCCCTGTGCGGGAAGACTTCAGACGAAATCATGTCATCGAAACTTTATTTTCGTTTCGCATTTCTAATTTATTTTCATTTCGGCAGATTCAATGTACGTTTTCCCCTGAAATGATGTGAGGCGGCAGCTTTTCATAAATGCCTTTGGAATGATGCTGTTGCTGGCTTTAACCTCGTATAATTAACTGGAAATTATACTTAACACAGAATGGAATCCTTTCCAAAAAAATAACTTTTATCAAGCCACGAATTATATGTTTTTTTTTTGGGCAATATCTTACTGTAAAGCGCCATCCATTATGCAGGATTCTACCTATAGGATGAATAGAAGGGACCAATCGAAAGGAAATGTGACAGGTTGATCTTGAAGAAAATCACCTCTCTCATTTCACTGACTCTCTCTCTCTCTCTCTCTCTCTCTCTCTCTCTCTCTCTCTCTCTCCATATTACGATTATAAATTACTGGTTCGCATTAAAAAACAAAATTACATTTCCACAGAGTACAATGATGCTATGGTTTTTCCTTCTCATTCAGAACGCTGCTGAATCAAAATCTGGGAGAGAGAGAGAGAGAGAGAGAGAGAGAGGAGAGAGAGAGGGAGGAAGAGGGAGAGGAGAGAGAGAGAGAGAGAGAGAGAGGACTGAACAGTCTTTTCCTTTCATAACTCGTTCAAACACACACACACACACACAAACAAGCGGGGAAAATATGTTACAGCGAAACTGTATTGACAGGTCAGAATGGACGACACCGAGAGACCTCCCATATCCACACATCCAGTAACTCTGCAATCAGTTACGGACACACCGAAAAGATCCCGATGGGTTGGATGACATCGACAGAGCCGTGGAATTAATCAATGATCACCGGTTGTCACTAAAGATTAATGAAAAAAGAACGACGGCTGGGAAGAAAAATCCTGCGCGATTGCTACATAACGCGGCTGTTCCTCCGAGCGAATATCAACAACAGAATGGTAACGGGATTTTTTTTTTTTACAAGGATTGGCGCTATTTCTTTACCTTATCAAATTTTTAGTATAGATAGCAAAGACGATGTTGGGTAACTGAGATCAACAGTTCTTTACCTTATCAAATTTTTAGTATAGATAGCAAAGACGATGTTGGGTATCTGAGATCAACAGTTCTTTACCTTCTCAAATTTTTAGTATAGATAGCAAAGACGATGTTGGGTATCTGAGATCAACAGTTCTTTACCTTATCAAATTTTTAGTATAGCTAGCAAAGACGATGTTGGGTATATGAGATCAACAGTTTTAAAAGGAAATCGAACATAGCTATAGCACTCAATTACTCTCATACGACCACAAATTATACTGAAATAAATATAAGTAAAAAATGCTTCGATGACAATCGAGTTGTCTCTCCGATGGTGGCCTCAGCCACGGCCCATAAAAAAACACTAAGCCAGGACCCATGAAACTCAGTCGCGGTTCGGTGATGGCCTATGTTGTTGGTATCTATAGCGCCTCCAGAAGTACATTTATGACAAACTTTAACCTTTGATAAAATCAAAATTACTGAGGCTAAAGGGTTGTAATTTGGAATGTTTGATGACTGGAATGTGGATGATCAGCATGACAATTTGAAGCCTCTAGTCTCAGTAATTTTTAAGATCTGAGGGCGGACGGACAGACAGCGCCGGCAAAATAGTTTTCTTTTACAGAAAAATAAAAGCGCAGTAAGAGTACCTTGCTAAGTAGCATAAAAAGAGCACGACTTTACTCATGCTCCATAGGCCTGTTTCCAATATTTCTGAAATAAAGAACGACACAGGCAAAATGGTACTCCAGAATCTACCTGAAATACCCAAACAAGGAATCATTCACGACGCTGGAAAAATTCCTCAGGTATACATAATGCTTCTATACATGGTAACAGTAACGCATCCATACGTTTTCCGCTGTCAGAAAGTATCAAAAACCCATCATTCATCTTTTCAAGAACTCGGACCTTTTAATATTCGTAACTTTAGCGCTTACCATATTGTAACTTCTCCTAAAGGGTAAAATTTTCTTGCAAAAGGGTTCTTCCTCATGAAAATGACTTCTACTGAATTACAAATACTGATTCGTGAGAGCAGCATTCACCGGATCTGATAAATAGTAACATTTAAACAAAAACTGACGCTGCAAAAACTGCTTAGCCCATCTTGTATGCTGATATGGCAAGTTTTCCATACAAAGTATAACATATAACATATATATATATATATATATATATATATATATATATATATATTATTAATATATATATATATATCAGAGTCATATACAGGAGATGAATTCAGCCAGAGACTTCATTTAAGGAATTTGCTGGGCAGATAAAAATAGCAAATGGTTTTTGTTACCATAAAATGAACACAGAAATGGAATATATATGCCTAAAGAACAGTGCAAGAAAGCAGAGAAATATTTTTAAAAATGACTGCAATTTAAAATAATAAAATTGTTATGTCAAAAGAGGCAATCGCGACGGTGTCTACCACATACATACATACACACACACACACAAACACAGAATCCGCCAACGAAACTCATGGCTGAGAGGAACTTACATGTAATCATGGAGAGAGAGAGAGAGAGAGTGCGCATGCGCATGTATATAAGCGAGAGACAGGAGAAGAAAAGGAGGAATCCAAATTGGGCATAATGGGTTGTGGCAACTTTTGTTGAGAGAGCAGAAGCCTTTCCTAGATAGGTTGAAGGAAGGGGATGGGATGGAAGGCGGAAGGGAAGGGAAATAGAGAGAGAGAGGGGGGTGGTGGGGGAGGGGGGAGGGCAAGGGGAGGAGGAGGAAGTAAACGACGCCGATGGCTTGTGAGGGCGGCTGAAAATGGAAAAGAAATCGGGGCAATGATTCGTAATGGCCGAACTGACTGGGGGGAAAATGACTAATTTTCAGTCGCGGGTTCAAGATGGAAGAGAAGGTGTGGTGCTCCCGGCGATGAAGGGAGATCTTGATGGTGATGGTGATGATGATGATGGTGATGATGCCGGAGATGTCAGAGGGAATTTAAGAGGGGAGCGATGTTGTAGATGTTGTAATGAAGAAGATGACGACACTGAAACTTTTCATACGAAAATGGGCTGAGAAAATAAGGCATTAATAGAAAATGGGCTGAGAAAATAAGGCATTAATAAGAACGAAAAGGAGAGACTAAAGAAAATAAGGATGAAAATACTGATAAAAACACTATAAAAAACAGCAACAATAAGAGGTGTCATCATTATTATCAAGTAACTTAACAAGTAAAAGCAGAGATGAATTTCAAATAATGTTTATTTTTAATTTATAAATATAATAAAAAAAAAAAGTCATCGTCTACTCCAAATTAGATAGTAAATTATTTGCAATAAAAAAATTTACCTACAAAGTGAAAAGATCACTATATCAAATCTCATTGTAAAACACACATAAACACAAACACACTGATTACGGTAAACAATAACTGGATTCTAATTATGGTACCAAACAGCAAACCTCCGCCAAAGTTGATCCATCCACCCCCAGAAAAGACCCTTTCTTCGCAAGATTTACACTCTTCTCTTTCGCAAAAACCAAACATCATCCGTTAAGAGCCGCGACACTCACTTTGGGCAACAATTTCCTAAAACTCCATAAATAATCTGTTTGCAATCTTGCAACAAACAAGAAAAACAAAGGAACAAACCGACACATAAACATAGCCTCCTTGCTGGACGTAACTAACAAATAATCAAGTTTGATTTCTATAAAATGTCTTTCCTAAATAAAGAATATCTTTGGGAATGTCAAAATAAATAAATCAATAGAAAAATCAACGACTTACTGACTGATCATTCAGTGCTGGCATTTCCGAACTAAAAATAAGTTGAATTGGTATGAGTTGCCTCACAGGATCTATCAAAGCAATTATACAAGTCCCAAATTCTTCGGAGAGTCCAGGAAAAACCAAATGAACCCGAATTAGGAAAGGGCGAATGCCAATTATTTTGTCGTCGAGACTTTGTTAATTAAGTTGAATCAAGAAGAAATTCATCAAAAAGATATCTTTACATTGGTTAGCGTAAAGCAAAGTAAAATCAAATTTAAGCTACAAATATCTACGTTTTTGTATAATTACGGAATCTAGTTGTCCACACTTAAGCAATTCTCAAATCCTTATACAGCTTTCTTTAAAAGAATTGTAGTTCCTAACTCAATAAACATATCAGGCGTCATCCAAACGTTTATCATATTTTTATTTTTTTTTGTTCTGTTAGATACAGAGACCAAAAACACTGAAACGGGTGAAGTATAACTACCTAACCAGGTTGACTGTGGCAATTAAGTACTTTTATAAACAACAGTGATTTCTGACGAAAATAAATCTGGAGAGGAGAATAAACTCTTGATAATAAAAGGTGCATCAAGTTTATGAAAATTAGAATACACATTTACCTTCATTTTGAGAAACACGGAAATACATTTGCGTCGTCTCTAACACTCCATACATCTATCTGTCTATTTACTTACCAACCTATATTTCTGCGAACAATGCAACATGCACGCGCGCAAGCACGAAGACACCAGAAACCCACGAAATCACGAAATGTGAAACAAAAGCAGATGCACCGCATTCATCAGGGAGTCGTTTATGAATACGGCCCTCAAACATCTTAACCCATTTACTGGGGGCAGGTTTACATCCGGAATTATATCAGTAGAAGACACAGAACACTAATTAGCAACTCATTAATCACGATGGTGGTGTAGGGAGGGATGTGGGGGGGGGGGGGGGGGGGGGGGGGGGGGGAGGAGAACAGGGGGTATGGCCGGAGGGGTTTAACAGAAAGGAGAATGGCAATAAGGACTATTCCCAGGAGCATCTTTAATAGGGGTATCAATCTTAGGTCCTAAACTACCAATTCAAGGGAAGAGGAGCGAAGGAGGAAGAAGAGGAGGAGAAGGATGAGAGGGAATGGGGGACAGAGAAGTGAGGAGAGGCGACTAAACTCGACGGAGGTAGGCAGCGCATGAGGCTCTTCACACAAGCTCAAATCAAACCTCCTTTTAATTGGTGGGTTATACATTATTGATGCTGAAAAGCCTCAATCCAGAAGCCATTGGATCTAATGTGGAGGCTAATGAGTGCCTCCGGGATTTGAGAAGCAGCCAAGAGGAGCGGCACTTGATACTATCGACTAATGACTGGTCGGTCTCGACTTCAATTGGATATATGTTGTGGAAATGTCAAGAGCCTTTGCCAGGGAAATTATGAGAGCCTCCATTCAGAAGTTAAATACAGTCCGTTTCACCTGGGATAATGTCACTCTCTCACACTTCAGGTCCAATGACACGATTCCCATTCATTTGCCATTGATGTCTTCTCTCTTTTGACTCCATATAAATAAATATATATATATATATATATATATATATTATATACATATACATATATATATATATATATATATATATATATATATATATATATATATATAGCACGTATTCATATTCGTGGTTTTTATATGTATTCCATAAGGGTGTTTTGCAATAGGGGGGGGTTTTCGACGGGTGATATCCTTCCAGTTTTCAGCTTATTTTACTGGAGTAAGGTTGCTTTGCCCTACGTTATGTGTGTGTTTATATTACTTTATATATATATATATATATACATTTATATATATATATATATATATATATATACACATACATACATACAAATATGTATATGAAATTTAATCCCACCTATGCTTAATAAAAGAATGAGAAGAAAACATGTTATTCTTCTTAAGATGACATGCATCTTAGGCTTCAATGATTACTGAGAAATATTACTACACAAGAAAAGCCGATAGCCTAGACGAAACAGACGATGCTCCGAACTAATAAATTCTTATAATACCCCTACTTGTTATTCACACGTTGTTATCATTATTATTCAAAAAGTAAACCCAATCATAAGGAGCAAGCCCACAGGGGCCAATGGCTTGAAAGTCAAGCTTCCAAAGATTATGATGTTCATTTGAAAGACGTAACAGAAGGTAATTGGAAATGCTGAAAGAAGAGATCAGTTATTATAAAAGGAAAAAATAAATAAACAAATTCATAAATATGTAGATAAAAATGTAAACAACTCATAAAATACAGGAGAATAGCTTTAGGGTAATAATACACAGCATCTCCGCTTGAACATTTGAAGTATCCATTGCGCAACATCCTCAGGGAGACTGTTCCACAATAAAACGTTGTGGAGAATAAAGGACCTCTGGAACTGAAAAAGTAAAATGCGCCGAAGTTTCTTCGCCACAATCGGTAGTAAGATGGGGGAAGGTGGGGAATTGGGGGGGGGGGGGGGGGGGGGGGGGGGGGTGGGGGGGGTGGGGGGGGGGGGGGGGGGGGGGGGGGGGGGGATTTTTTCGCTGGAAGGGTTTACCCGAAAGGAGAATGGCAACAAGGACTATTCCCACAAGCATTTTTAATAGGGGTATCAAGAACAACGAAAATAGATCTCTCTTTCGGTGGTCTCGGTATAATGCTTATGAGCCAAGGCCCATGAAAGTAAACACGGCCCGATGGTGGTTCTAGCTTATATCGTGGGTAACTTTAGCCTTGAATAAAATAAAAGCTACTGAGGCTAGAGGGCTGCAATATGGTACATTAATAATGGGAGGGTGGA
>NC_087202.1:24123589-24138589 GCF_015104395.2 Macrobrachium nipponense | reverse complement strand
ACATGATCAAAATATAAAAATCCAAACACGAGAAAAAGAAAATTACATCGAATGAGCAAATACATTGCAGTAAATCATATTCTAAATACATCGCAAGTAAATTCATCAAAATCATTAAAGCATATAAACTGCAGAAGCAAAAACACCTTTTCCCTCGTGCATTTACACTCGCGTCCATTAAAAAAAATAATTAAATATTTATTCAGTCTTTTTACACGCGCTGGGAATTGGCATAATTATAAGGATACTAATGACTGACGTTTTAGGTGTACTGCTCCGCCATGATTTCCAAGGGTTCGGGGAAAACCAAAATAAAACTTGGAACAAAAATAATATAATCATTCAGTCATGAGATACACCAGTCTGTGGTAAATAGTGTCTGTATTCAATAATTTTTATAATAGCCCAAAATATTTAGAAGACAATTCGATGAAATTCATCATCTGGAAATATTGCAATTTAAAATAACCAGCTTCTCGAGTAAACACTGCTTAAATTCCTGTTATAAAAGAAGAAGAAACATATTTCCCAAACATATTTCTCTCTCTCTCTCTCTCTCTCTCTCTCTCTCTCTCAATGCAAGATAAAAAATAAAGAGGATGTACGTGTCACCACAGAGAAAAGAACAAATTGAAAATGAAGTTCAGAATATAGCAGACACTCCATCATATATTCCATGCAAACAAACAGCGTTGTTATTCTTCGAGATAAAAACATTCGTTCCGATGATACTCATACACAGTTCATATTTTCTTACCGCTCTGGTTTTCGACAACCTCTAGCCGAGACAATACATGAAATTCGAAATTGGTCAGCTGATAATTCTAGATAATTTTTCATCGTCGCAAGTAATCTTTAGGGAAGAGGTACTTCAGAAAAACAGGAATTTCGTATACACAACAACGCAAATAAGTTCCACCATAATTCGTTTTACAAGGCATCATAAAAAAAAATCTTAATAAATTACAGTGAAAACAGCGTCAACAATAACCACTAATCATTCAATAACCTAGTACTTATTGTGCACAAGTGTTTAAAGATATAAAATCCCGAAAAAATCTAACGGGGGGGGGGGGGGGGGGGGACTCAACGGGGGGGGGGGGGGGGGGACTAAAAAATGAGACGTGGCTGATTTGATTATAATGAGGCCCTTCCTGACCCCAACTTAATTAAGACATTGATAGCCACGAAGATGATTGGCAAGTCTTAAACTTTTTAACAATAGTAAATCAACCAACACCTTTCCGTGTCAGAAATATTCATCGACTTTTGAAAACACGTCCGTCAACTAAGTGCTAGCTTACAATGTGCACATAGAATGGCCCGTAGCCCTGTATTATGTACAGCATACGTTTATGTGTACTCAGAAGTGAGTTCAAATGTATATCCATCATGAAATCTTAACCACGAATCTGTCTACACCATGCTCAATTTCTTTAAATTACTTTTTCATTCATAAAAACTATTCAAGAAACCATAATGCATCGATTTAAGCTACATACAATATAAATGACTTCCATAATCTTATGCATCATCGTGGAATCAAAATGAATAAAAACTGTATAACTTTTTGACAAGTTATACAGTTATACATCGATATGAGCTACAGTTACATATCGATATTAATGAGCTACTTACCGGAAGCTCCCAGAAATCGATAAAATAACCACATGGCGTGATTATAATAATTCTATATAAATTTCTGAGTCTGACTGAATATCTAGTGTCCGAAAAATATCCAGAAAAGAAGTCCAGATTTTCATCACAAACTTCCATCGCCTAAAATTTTTATTGAAAGTTGTAACTTGAACACGTTAAGAGCTTCGGTAATTAAGCTTGCATTTATAGTAGGTTTTTGTGGTCTTACAAGAGGCTTCCGGAACTTGGCAACGCTGAGCTCGTTTTATGGAAGAGAAAGACATTACGTTTTTTCTGGCAGTAGTTTTATAAAGATATTTAAGAGAACAGTGTAGTTTCCAGCTTGTAAAGTAGCGAAAAAAGGACACAATATATACTATGCTGTTAGTATTGTATATATATATAATATATTATATATTATATATTAATATATATATATATATATTATATTATATTCATAGATTATTATATAGGCCCCCTGCACAGTATGGGAGACATGACATTGCCTCCCTTCCCTGCAAACCGGTGTCACTTGTAATTTGCCCTCCCTGAATTTCGACTCCCCAATCATTATTATTTGTATAAAAGTAACTTCCCATTCGTTATCAAACGTATGATTTGCACTCCCCAAGTCAATATTATATGTGCAGTAAACACTACCTCCGTATATAAATACTCCCCTAGTTTCAAGGAAAGCCAAGCCAAGCCAAGTCATGCCATGCCAACAACTCTAAAAGCCAAGCCAAGCCAAGCCTGCATGCAAATGCAACTAATAAAAGCCCAGCCAAGCAAAGCCAAACCATTCCATGTCAAACAATCTAAAAGCCAAGCTAAGCCAAACCAAGCCAAGCCATGCCAAGAACACTAAAAGCAAAGCCAAGCCAAGCAAGACAAAAGCCAAGCCTCCTACCGCCATGCCCAAGCACTGTTCTCAAAGCCAAGTCAAGGCATGTCATGCCAAACACTCTAAAAGCCAAGCCAACCATGCCATGCCAAGCACTTTAAAACATAAGCCAAGCTAAGACAAGCCATGCCATGTCAAGCACTCTAAAAGCCAAGCCAAGCCAAGCTGTGCCAAGCCAAACATCTAAAAGCTAAGCAAGGCCAAACTAAGCCAGGCCAAGTCATGCTATGCCAAGAACTCTAAAAGACAAGCCAAGCCAAGCCATGCTATGCCAAGAACTCTAAAAGACAAGCCAAGCCAAACCAAGCTGTGCCCAGTCAAGCACTCTAAATGGCAAACAAAGCCAAGTCAAGCCATGCCATGTCAAGAACTCTAAAAGCCAAGCCAAGCCAAGCCATATGCCAAGAAGTAAAAGCCAAGCCAAGCCAAAACAAGCTGTGCCCAGCCAAGCACTCTAAATGGCGAGCAAAGCCAAGTCAAGCCATGCCAAGAACTCGCCAAGCCAAGCCAAGCCAACCCATCCCATGCAAGCATTCTAAAAGCAAAAATTAGCCAAGCCATGCCCTGCCAAGCACTCAAAAAGTAGAAAAAAAAAAAGCCAAGCCAAGCCATATATGCCAAGAACTCTAAAAGCAAGGCAAAGCCAAGCCAAGCCATACTATGCCAAGAATTCTAAAAGACAATCCAAGCTATGCCATGCCAAGCACTCTAACAGCCAAGCCAAGCCAAGCTAAGCCAACCACTCTAAAAGTCAAGCAAAGTCAAGCCAAGCCCAATCATGCCATGCCAAGCACCTAAAAGATAAGCCAAGCCAAGCGAAGCCGTGTCATGCCAGGCACTCTAAAAGCCAAACAAAGCAAAACCATGCCATGCAAAGCACTCTAAAAGCCAAGCCAAGCCAAGCCAAGAACTCTAAAAGTCAAGCGAAGGCAAGCTATGATATGCCGAGAACTCTAAAAGCCAAGCCAACCCAAGCCAAGTCTAGCCAAACCAGTATACAATTATGTCTGAACCTTATGTATGAAAGTAACTATAGAATGCGGAGTACATAATACTGTATAGCATTAACGGGTGGGAGGAGAGTGGGAATTACATGTATAATATGACTGGAGGAGAGCAAATAATTCAAGGTGAGTCTATATTCTACGTATAATAATGAATGGGGAAGTGCAACTCATACGTATAATAATGACTGGGGAATGCATATACCGGGTAAGTGCATATCATACGCTGCACTGGTTCTTTTGCCTCGGGCAGGGTCGGGATAGGTAGGGGGAACGGGAGGGTAGGGGAGACATCAACCCTCCTCCTGCAAGCCTGTTTGTCCGCCCCGGGTGGGGGCGGGGTAGATAGGGGATCGGGAAGGTATGGGAAACAGCAGCGCCAAGTTTCAGTGCGCGCTACGTTTTAGAATATAAATGTCATGTAGCACCGAACTCCATTATTTACAGTTATAATTTACATATATTCTTCGAAACAGAACTAACGCCGACACAAAGCCATTCTAACAAGAAACAGCATGGAAAAGATACTTTGCGGGCTGCCCTGGGAAAAAGAGCAAGTGATATAGTGTCGTGCAAGTGCATGTAAGTACATTTACTTGGCATTATATAGAATGCTTACCAAGGAGGAGAGATGGTAAGATTAAATATAATTCACACGGATTTCTTCGAATAAAAAATAAATCATTAAAAACACGAATTATCGAAAATTTTACAAATAACATTGAAACTCGTTGAAAGAAAAAAAAAATGATTACCTTGAGACACCAAAAAGGTACCGAAAGCTATATCATCCAAACGATATACGACCTAATTATTATGGAACACTATTAACCCTGTTTTAAGGCTAAACATTTAGCGCTACACTTCAACTTGACACTAATGCTGATGTATAAATTACTGCTAAACAAACAAAATTATTAGTTCCTCTTGCATTATACCTCATGCATTTTAACTAGCTTGGTTACTGCCAGAAATACATTTTTGGCAAACACGTAGTTATCATAAAACCTATTTACTGTAAGATCAAGAAGTGGAAATCCATTTAGCTTTCCTCACAGCTGAGAATGATTGTTGTCATGCAGAAGGCAAGAGGAAAAGTATAAATCCTTCACACTGGGCAGAAACTCACACAATGTGATAAGAAAAAAAAGAAACAGTCTTCCACCTCACTGAAGCGAAACGTATCGGGGGCAAGAGTCTACCACAGAGAATCAGAATCTTGATTACAAAAACAAACCTTTGAATCTGCAAAGTCACGTTCACGATTATAGTGGTTAAATATAGATAGCAAACAAAGTCCCTCCTGTTTACAGAAAATGACGCTTAATGGTTTATACAGGAAATGCCACGCACTCATTTACTCTGCCGTTTTGAATTGGAAATGTCACGACTGTAGAAAATCTGTAAAATAAAATTACATATGAAGGGTTTTCCATGCGGCAAAACATTCCATGACAAAACCATAGAGAGATTTTTTCAGCAGGATATGCGATGATATTCATGCAGCAGAGAGAGAGAGAGAGAGAGAGAGAGAGAGAGAGAGAGAGAGAGAGAGAGGAATATGTCTGATTTTAATTTTCTTCTAAAACGAGGTTTCCATTGGGTATGTATATTCTTGAAGTGCAAATCGCAACTAAGTATGATATTCATCCTACACTAATGATTAAAAACACTGTGTTACCATGATAAGACCAAGATAAAAGCAAACTCTTTGGTGATCATCTGTTTCGGTCATCAAAATACTTTCACTTTTTTCATTACCTTTATAATATATCATCCAGACTCCAGTAAAGACAGAAAGAGCATCACACTTGTGACATTTACTTCAAAATGAAAATAACCCTACGCAACATATCGATAACACTACCTACCTAATTTCACGATGGAGAATGTCAATTTCATTACGAGTACAATTATTTTCCGCCTTTCCATGTATATAGTGTCATCGTTACCGTTGCTGGCATTCCCAGTACGGAAATGGGCAATAGTCAAGACGAAGGAAAATATGTTATTGCTGTTCGAAAAAGTGTAGTAGAATTATCTTCCGTTCTCGAGGAAGTATTGCATTTACCTCAAAAATTATAGACACCTGCTTCTCGCATCTCTTAATATTTAATAGCACTGAGTCTCTAGTCTTCTGAGACTGGTATAGATACGTGATAGTAATCTATTTTACAGCAATAATCAGGATTCGTTAGGGTTACTGAAGGCTTAGGTGATAAACAGGAATCGTATGTGTAGTTATGAATGGTCTCGTGAATAATATAACACCCGAGGTATCTTTGGACACTTATGAAATCTCTCACGAATGGGAGAAAACGCTATTTCCGTGCTGTATCCAGAGAGAGAGAGAGAGAGAGAGAGAGAGAGAGAGAGAGAGTACATCCACGCATTTTAGAGCAAAACCATATCCTATTACTACCTACCAATGATCAGAAAAAAGTTTCTGGTGAACAACATCGTACGCCTATTCATTGCTGTTTGATAAAAATTCACACGGTTCAGTTCCCACTGGACACTCCTGAAAGAAACTGAATAAGTAAATAAAATACTAAACTTTGGGGCGTTGATGAATCCCGGAGAAGTCTTGCCGGTGTCTAACGGTCGATGTTACTCGATGAATATGAATCTTTCTGCTCTTTTATTCTTTTAGAATCTTGAGGATTCTAGTCTTTAAAAGTTATGTAAATCATGGTCATTCGGTAGATTCCGTAATTAATAATAATAATAACGAATGAAATCTACCAATGTGTGGGGTCTCAATTTGCTAACAGTGAAAAGGAAATATGGATCAGAATAGATTTATAAAACCTGGCTTTTGTGATTCCCATTGGAACTCATTTGGTCTTGAGAGATTTCCATACGGTTTTATATGCAGTAGATAAATGCGAAGACAAAGCCTTAGTTATGACACTAAATACAGGAATGCAAAATGTCAACAAAGATTTAATGCAGTAAATAAAGATGGTCTGTGTCTTCGACCAACCAAAACCCAAGTTGCCGTAATTACTCCTTCAGTGCCCACAAAAATTACGGTTTTGAAGTTCATCTCTTTCTCATTGACTTACTTTGAATAAAAACTCATTCCAGTTTGTCTTGAACTTTTATGAGCCTATGTTTTTACGTCGCTCTCTTCCTACCTACAGTTTTTCTTCTTCCTCCGCCTCATCTACTTTTCCTCTCTGTGTTTACTCCCCTCTTTTTCTTTTCCCCTCTCTCTCCTTTTCCGGCCGCAAGGCGTCAGGTTCCCCTCGGTCGGCGCATCTTTCCTCATCCTGTAGCGTTGCCAAGTCCGGTTATGACACCAGCCATCTGTGATCTGACGCCGATATTTTATTCTCTCCATTCTCATTCCGTGATTTCCTTCCTCTTCCCATACCCCTACCCTCCCTTCTCTCTCTCTCTCTCTCTCTCTCTCTCTCTCTCTCTCTCTCTCTCTCTCTTCCAAATATTTACCACTGAACTTTTGACGTTTTATTCAAACGTGCCTGGACACGACAAAAAAGGAGAGAAATCAAACATCTTTCCATACTGATGTAGGCTACAGTACTGCCGTCGGGATAATAATAAAAGTTTTAAGGGAACGTAATCTCTCCGTGTGTGTCTCCTTCTCTTCCTCTGTAGCTGATCCCCGGGTGTCCATTACTTGGCTCTAATGGACCGAAAACTCGTAGCATCTCTTGCCCCTTAAGAGAATTGTTTGTTTGGATAGTGGCAAGTTGTAGGGTTGGTCCGGGTCGGTTGGAATGGGCGGGGGGTGTTGGGGGGGGGGGGGGGTGTTCGTCCAGGATATCAAGGGGAGGGGAGGTCTGGACCTGGAACAGGAGTGAATAAGGGCCAAGTAGTTGTCTACGTAAAGAGGAGGGATTGAGGGAGAGAGGGAGGGAGGGAGAAGGTTTTAATCTTCGGAAGAAGGAAAAAAGGGAAATTTGTAGGGAAAACTAGGGAATGAGGAAGGGGAAAGGAGGTAAGGGCAAGACAGGAAAGAGATGGAAGGAAATTCTGGGAAAGGAGAGGCCTGAGAGGGTAAAGCGGAAAGGAAATGGAACATTAGGTATTTTGGGACACAGGAGTCACCGGAGGAATTGTTGCGTATTTGGGGAAGACGAGCTCGAGGTGAGACGGCGACTAATGGCAACGCCCATCGTGTGTATTGTGTGTGCGAGTGTATGTGTATCTATGTGTGTGTAGAGAGACAGAGAGAGAGCATATAATGCCCAATTCCAGCAGCGTCGGTAAAGTAGGCTGGTATTACGATTAATTAAAAAAAACACTTGGACAAGTCGAAATAGACAAAAACCATTAACCAAAGGCGGAAAAATATCAGTGATCTTAAAAAACTGAAACCTAAGCGTTTGGGGAAGAGATAGATAAATCGATTGAGAGAGAGAGAGAGAGAGAGAGAGAGAGAGAGAGAGAGAGAGAGAGAGAGAGATGGGGTCATAAATTTTTCGGAGCTAAATGGAATCGATGTGTTTGTCGTCCCGTGATTAATCATTTGCTACTAACGATTTAAAAAGGCGATATCTTTCGGCGTCCTCCTCAGCTCCACGTGGTTAATACAAAACCTGTGCGATGCCCGCCCCGCTCTCTCTCTCTCTCTCCTCTCTCTCTCTCTCTCTCTCTCTCTCTCTTTGTCTGTCTGTCTATCTAATCTCATGACCCTCATCTCTCTCTCTCTCTCTCAGATCTTAGTACCAGATATTCTGTCTCCCACTCTCCATCTCTTACAGATCCTGATAATGGAAACTCTCCATTTCAGTCTATCTTCTCTTACTATATATAACAATTGGGCAATGTTTTTCCTTTTCCTCCCTCCCTCTCTCTCTCTTCTCGCCCGTTCTTTCTCCTCTCTCTCTCTCTCTCTCTTTCCATTCAACCCCAAAATTGAATCATCTCTCTCTTCTCTCCACTTCAGACCCTAATAACCACCCTTTTTCTCAGATCTTAATAATCCATTATGTCTCTCTCTCTCTCTCTCTCTCTCTCTCTCTCTCTCTCTCTATATATATGATATATCATATAAATATTATATTATAATAGTATATATATAGATCCTTCAATCTATAACATTCGAATTTCTCTTAGACCTTGATAATAGATCTGTTTCTCTCTCTCACACAATAAATAATCAACTTTCTTCCTTTCCCAGATCCTCAATAACCAAATGCCTCTCTTGGCAATCTATCTTTTAGACCAAAATCTCTCTCTCTCTCTCTCTCTCTCTCTCTCTCTCTCTCTCTCTCTCTCTCTCTCTCAGGGTTCCTCAGCAGATACGAGAAAGGAGCATCTCTTTCTCTTAAAAGCAAAGGAAGCGGAAAAAAAAAAATACTTCTTTTCATTTCCGAAACACAAGAAGGTAAAAAGGAGTACTAGCTTATTTTGGACGAACTTTCCTTCTGACCTCTTATCCCCCCACCGCCTATTTCTTTTTTTTTTTTTTTTTTTTTACCTCAAGACATTTTTTTTCGGGGGGGGGGGGGTGGTGGAGGTAGGTGAGGGGTGACGTCAGGAAAGGCACAACAACCCAGAGAAAATCCCCTCTAACTACGCAGCCGCTTTTTCTTCAGTTGTACGTAAATATTTTTCTGTACAGTACGGACAGTTTCGTATTCACAACATGATTTACGAGTATTCTTTTACATATTTATAAACAATACCAAACACTAACAAACAATAAATATACATCCACGTACATATACACACATACACATGTAGAAAAGCCATGCCAAAGCAAAAGGTCTTACTCAAAATAAACCAAAGGGTCCGTTTAGCTGCGTATCTCGCATTAGCATATCAGAAATCCAAACAAAAAAGCAAAAGCCTTATGTGTGTGGCGTATTAAACTGTATCCTGAAAGGCACCGGGTTAACAAACACTTCAGCCCGGCTCCTCTGAATTCAGCGGCATTCAGGCACAAAATTCCTGAGAGCGGAAGGTACATTTTACAAGCACTCTTCGTCAAGACGCTGGAAGTAAGTTTCTTGAGGATCCGGCCTGAGTTTGTGCGAGTTTATTTATACTGACGAATAAGACTCATAGGAAGATGATATCATATGATATATATATATATATATATATATATATATATATATATATATATATAGTATATATCTATATATATATATATATATATATATATACATATATATATATATATATATATATATATATATATATATATATATATACTATATATATATATGTATATCATATATATATATATATATATATATATATATATAATATATATATATATATATATATATAGATATATATATATATATATTATCATATATATATATATATATATATACTATATATATATATATATATATCTACATATATATAGTTATATATATATATACATATATATATACTATATATATATATATATATATGAATAACTTGATCACGAAGTATATAAAACGTGATGCTATGTATAAATAAAGGTTTTTTTGCCACGAAGGAAAAAAATGAAAAAGCGAGTTAGCCGAGTACGTTTCATTTTTTTCCTTCGTGGCAAAAAAACCTTATATATATATATATATATATATATATATATATATATATATATATATATATATATATATATATATATATATATCCATAACGTGGTTGGAATATTTTGAAGTAATAAAAGTCTACACTTACGTAAGTTGTGTATTAAAAAAATTCTTAAAAGACGGGCGCTTTCGTCTACTTGATCAGTAGATCTCATCATCCGTACTGATTCTGACATTTTGAGTCACTATGGCCGATATTACCATGAACAAGTTAATATCAACTGACTTCTAATGCAAGTAAAATGAGAGTAAAACATAATGCGAAACAAATAATTTTGTGTGTGTTGTTCCCGTTGAGATAATAAATAGGATTATTTCTAATTTATACAGACGTGACAGAATGATAATACTCATATCAATAATTGTCACAAGTTTCTGATAAAATTCAAAGGAAAATACTTGTGATATTTATCATTAATTTTTAACTCGACTTAAAACATATCATAATTTCAAGAGCCTGGGATTTATTCATATATTACTTTCAATACATATTACTTCTTTGACTAACAGTATTTTCGCCATCCAGTATATATACACATACGCACACCCATAGATAGATCATATATTAACAGATAAATAGACAGACAGATGGATAGAGAGGGGAGACATGAGAGAATTTTCTCGAGCAGGAAGGCGCAACTTATATAGCAAAAAGACAACACAACCAAACGATAGGCAATGCAGTTTCTACAAAACACCATTATATCAGTAAGTTGCCCTAATAGCAGGAATCTCAAAGCGACTGACTAAAACGAATATTTAAGCCACATGGAAATACTTATAATGATCCTGTATTATAACAAAGGAACAAAGGATAAATTGCTATGCTTATTTGTAATTTCGACCTTAATAAATTCATTAACTTACAATGACAAAGCTCGTGAAACTACATTATAAACTATATTTACAAGTCCTTTGTGACCAAATGAAGCGTAACCTTCCATTTCATTAAATGTAACACATCCATGAGAAGTTTAGAACCCGAAAGCTTTAAAATCGATGTTGCACGTATACATTTTTCTCCAAAAGTACTTGAATTACTTAAGTCTCAACATAAAATCAAAAGGAAAATCTTTCATGGTGGGAAATAACTTGTCGCAGCCCATTGGAAAAAAAATAGTAACGAAGAAAAGATAAGAAATAAGTCCACAATGGGACATAAGGGAAGAATGGAGTGAATTCTACCACTAAAAAAAAAGAAGAAAAAACGCTATTTCCTTTCTTTTTTTATTTTCTCCGCATTTCTTCGAAGCCCAAAAGGACACGGAAATAACTACACAACATATCCATATGATTTCGTGCGAAGAGACACACATTAGGCGATTTCTAAGAGAAATCAAATTATGGAATAAGGGGGGTTGGGGTGGTGATAGAGGGGGTTTAGGGTAGGGGTGAGGGATTAAGCTAGGGGTGGGTTTGGGGTAGGAGGGGTGGGTTGGGGGTGGGGTGGGGGTTACTTAATAGGGAGGTGAAAGAAGGGATGAGGCTTGTTCGTATATGGCGCCACCAGTCTATTGCCTCCTCTCCCCTTACCCCTTCCCCCTCCCCCTCAAATACTCCTCTGTGTGTGTGGTGGGGAGGGGGGGGGGGGGAATATCACTGATGGAAACTCAGCAGGAGGTATGTGATAAAAGTCTAACGGAAGAAACTTTTATGATAAAAGGAAGAGGAAAGGAGGGAACCGATATGTGATCAGAAGGAAAAGGAACCGACCCCCCGTCATTTAGAGAAAATCCGAGAGACGAGAGAGAGAGAGAGAGAGAGAGAGACGATCACTTGTAATTCCCTACAAATTCGGGAAAAAAAACATTCTATCATGCACTCACATATTGCAGATTGAATTGATGCAGTAATTTCTGCATTTCTAAAATAACAAAATGTAACATATATGTATATAAATCGTTTCATTACATACCCTTCCCCCCTCCCCCCCCCTCTCGTATATCATAAAATTAGCTCATTATTCTTTATGCGATCGTATTATGAAAAGGATTTAACGACAAAAAAAAGGATACAAAAACGATTAGTACTTGATCGACGTAGCAATAACCATTATAATATTATTATTCTTAAAAAAGAAAGAAAAAAAAAGTTACAAATGAATTTCGGAAAAAACCTTCATAAAAGTTGCAAAAGGCAGGAAGGAGACACGAAAGATATGAAGCAGCCAGGAAAAATATCGTCCGAGAGAACCAATACTCGAGCGAGCGCCTGACCAGGTGAATAAAAGAAAGAGCCAATACATAAAGATGCCCTAAAGAGGCAGGTTAGAACTTCTTAACTAGGTGGAATGGGAGGCGCGTGATGTCCTCTTAAAAGTTCCTATGTTCTATAACCCATTAAATGAAATATTTATAAAGGCGAGAGACTCAATGGGGGAGGAAGATAAGGGAAGGGGGGAGGGACAACGACGACCCTAGTCATTATTAGTCTATAATGCGTGTACAAAAGGGCTGTTGCAGGGACCCTGAAGTACCACTCAGAACGCCAGCTCGGGCCAAATGACCATCCGGGTGGTACTTACCCACAGCCAAGGTGCGGTCGTTCACTCTTCTTGGGCATCAAGGATGACCGTCACTGCCACCGCCCGGAGAAGTTGCGTATCCATCTGGGTGATAATGACTCCTGAGAGCTTCCCCATCAGGTTGGTGTTCCCTCGTTCACGTTCGCCTTCTGACTATTACTCTAGATCCAGCTGACCTTTAGTTGAACACAGGTAAAATGACTTACTTACCTGGACCTTCCAATAAGTATAAGATTCCAGTAAGGTTACAGCCGTATACTGATACGACCTTAAACAGCTAAATCCTTATGGAAAAGTAAGAGAACTGACTAACTGTATATTATGCATTACAGGAATTGACAGTTTGAGATTATGATTGAAACAGCGTATTTCACATATTACATTCTCTCTCTCTCTCTCTCTCTCTCTCTCTCTCTCTCTCTCTCCCCTCTCTCCTCTCTCTGCTCTCGCTCTCTCTCTCTCTCTCCTCTCTCTCTCTCTCTCTCTCTCTCTCTCTCTCTCTCTCTCTCTCTCTCTCTCTCTCTCTCCAATTTCACGTTCCCTAGACACTTAAATTTTCATTTTCAATAATATTCACATGATCTATCTGACCCTTTCTAGGTAATCCATATTCTCTTAAGCCTGTACCCCTAACAGTTCCCAACGATGCCCTCACTTTCATATATAGTATATATATTTATGTATATACACTCACACACAAACATATACATATATATTATATAGTATATCACTATAAATATGAGACGAGGTGGTAACCTAAGGACACATTAAGAGGGAAAATAAATTCCCTAGGATTCTTATGATCCGATTATTAGTATCATAATTATAAAAATTAACTACAGGATCTATCCTAAAAAGTAACTAATAAGTCAGTAATACCCCTAACTCCAAAGTTAGTCACCCCGTGCTGCGGGGCAGGGCGATCATGCCCCTCTCCTGCGCAACTTCCTCCTGAAGTTTATGAGAGAGGGAAGTTACGCTGAGCGCTTCAGTCCAAGAGTCGATTTGTACTCGAGCCCTGCATAAGTAGCAGCCTTTAGACTGAGGCATTATTACAAAGTCAAATGAAACTGAGCCTGGGGGTATTCATTACCCATCGTGAGAGGACTGACGTTAACTCCGAGACTGAGGACGCACGGGGACATAAAATGACGTGGACAAACTAATATACCAAATTTATGAATGCGATAAAACTACGTCCAGGCAGAGACATATCCGATTTAGCCGCTCCCTCGTACACCAAGATGAAATGGTATTAAACAGTCGATTCCTTGGGGATTACAGTGATTTGATTCAATAAATAACCGACACTCCGCAGTCAGGAGGACCGGGGAGCTCATAAAGGAGGAAAATAAACTTGGATAAATGCAGCAGTTGGGAGTTCAGAAGTTCATTTACCTTGGATAGAAATGTTCACTAAATGCCAAGAATCACAACGTTTTTCCGTGACTAATAAAACGAAAGTAATGACAAAGTAGTTTTGACAACTGCACCTTTGACTTAATTCACGGGTGGTAATGTGAGTGTGTGCGTATGTATGAGAAAAAAAAATTATGGGTATATGAAGATAACAGGTTGACTTTAATACAAAATCAAGGGGAAAATATTTTAAAGAAATAATTACATATCTGTATCATTTCAGTGGAAACATTTCATATCAACCACAGCAAGTCAATAAAAAGCACGCCGCTAACAGCAAAAATATAACGCAATTATCAACATTCAAAGAAAACAATGAAAAAATGAGCCCCACCGGTTTTAAGTTACCAGTGCGTATGAAATTTCATTAAAAACCGCTTTTACATTTTTGAAAAGAAAAAGTATCATCATTATCAAATAACGGCAAAATCGTAGGAAAAAAAAGTCCCAATTACCGAGAAAGCGAACGGAATTAATAACAAAATATACCGACATCATCATATTGCTGGTACACAACCGGAGGACATTGCTACCATCACCATCATATCACAATCATCACTATCACCACTCTCTGAAGTGATGAATGATATTGCATAACGCGGTCTTCACTTGAATTACTTTTCTGGATCAAGATGAAACGCTTACGTATATATCAAAGGTGACTTGTGATATCGTGAAACTTCGATATTTAGGAAACACATGAAGCGTTACTCCGAGCCGATGTTTCGTCAGATAACAAGACATCAAATATCTGACTCACACTGGAATCGAACCTAGGTCTTTCAGTTGAACGGCAAGTACGCGGCCAACATAACCACACAAGTTCGAAAAGAAGTTGGAAAGTGAGTACTACTGTACCAGAGGCTTTACCTGGTCAGACTAACTGCCTGGCATACCAACGTGTTTTCAGCAACTTCCCGACTCAGCAGTGACCCAATTGACAGC
>NC_087202.1:24076089-24113589 GCF_015104395.2 Macrobrachium nipponense | reverse complement strand
GGGGAAGATATCTAGACCGGAAGGAGGAGGAGTCCATGGCTGGAATCTTCAAGATTTGCCTCCCTAAGCTAATGGTGCAAAGACAGATTGAGAGAGAGAGAGAGAGAGAGAGAGAGAGCCTGGGGAGGGGGGAGAGGATTTACATTGACACAGAGAACAACAATGAGCTATCTAGTTTTACCAATACAGGCACGAAGATGATATAACTCTACGGAAATAGCAATCCACATTTCATTTACTAACATTCAGACAAGTAAAGAATTTGGAGTGATGATTTAGTATTGCCATTTTATGCATCTTTTACTATATTTTCCAGAGACTATAATAAACATTTCATTTTTATCTAAAGATTTTGAAACGCAGATATCCGATTAACATTAGTTATTAAGTATTTACAATTATATAAAGAATACGTGGAAACTATTGGGACTTGTTAATAACTGCATAATTTCTGTGGGTGTTACTATCAATTCTTATTTAACATCTCTCTCTCTCATTTAATTAACACATATTATTCATATAGTAATAACTTGTATAATATGCAGCAAGACAATAAAATGTTATTTACCATACTTAAATGAACCAAAATTCTCATATAAATAAAAAAAGGTGGAAAAATTCTAATAATAAAAGTTATGCGGATATAAAATTTTTTTAAAATCAAACTGATTCATAATTCTAATTTTTTTTGAATACAGGAAAAAAACACCAGCACACAAACACGCATGGGCATACTTACACACTGGTAATACTATATATATATATATATATATATATATTATATATATATAATATATATATATATATAATATATATATATATATATATATATATATATATATATATATATATATATATATATATATATATATATATATATATATATATATATATATAATATATATGTGTGTGTGCGTGTGTGTGTGTGTGCATGTGCGTTTATTAGCTGAAATGTATTAACAGTTACAGTGCTGTTATCTCCAAATTGAATAAGGAGCCGGATAAGATATGATATAAATAAAATATAAACATATCAAAAGAAAAGGTACTTACCTACAGTAAATAACCATAATTAAAGCAAGTTGGGTAAACCAACCTAAGGAATTAGAGTGATCTGCTCTTTTTTTACATGAAATATTTTCACATATTTGAATACTGCGCTCTCCATTGGCTCTTGGACATGTATCTATATTGTTTTCTGTCTGAACGATAAAGACAATGAAGCGTTTTAATCATTTTCATTCTAAAAGATGACAATATATAGAAAGACATCATATTGTCGTTTCCATTATATTTTTTAGTCATTGTTACGGACACGTAAGACACACTTAAACAACATATATAATATAATATAATATAATATAAATATGTTTTATATCATTTATCTAACAGAAAAACAACGAACAAATACAGCAATGCACTTACCAGTGCACTTCCTTTATTTTCGTCCATGAAATTCTTGTACCTTACCTGAAAATAATTAAATAAACAAAGTTTGAAACAGGATTTTATTGCATTGTGATTAAACTGACACCATTCCTTTACAATTAACAGTTGCAACACGAAGCAAGTGGTAATGAGAGTAAAAAAAATTGATTTGTAGTTAGATTCAAGTTTACACACACTTACACACACACACACACACACACACACACACACACATATATATATATATATATATATATATATATATGTGTGTGTGTGTGTGCTGTGTATGGGTAATATATATATTATATATATATATATATATAATATATATATATATATATAGAGGGAGAGAGAGAGAGACCGGAGAGAGAGAGAGAGAGAGAGAGAGAGAGAGAGAGAGAGAGAGAGAGAGTGGTCATGAGGATTATGTTCAATAAAATTCATATTTTACTTTCGTTCCCCTGTGGTTTGGTAATTATATAGGAACTGAGCTTATTTCGCGTAACATATTAATATTAATATTTTATTCAAATTACAATCATACCTCAATACTAAAATGGGAAACAATAACAAGGAAGACGTCTCTGTTATACTTATTTAATAACGCTACTCTCACTAACCTGTAGTATTATTAATGATGAACTCATTCACAAGTCTCAGAAGGGAAAGAGAGAGAGAGAGAGAGAGAGAGAGAGAGAGAGCGAGAGAGAGAGAGAGAGAGAGAGAGAGAGCTGAAATGCAATTCAAAAATAGTTTTATCTGAATTAAGATAAATAAGGTGTTAATACGAAAGCTGAAATTACTGATAGGGCCAAGGATGTACCATGGAACACACACGTTAGGCTTAATTTCGATGTAGACGCCTGACTGACGCACCCTCTGTCTTTTTATGTTCTGCTCTGCTCTGCTAGCTCTTTTCTCTCTCTCTCTCTCTCTCTCTCTCTCTCTCTTCCAGTGTATATACATACATACATACATACATCGCACATACACGCATCCCAATATATTTATGTGCATATACGTACATATATTCATATATATATATATATATATATATATATATATATATATATATATATATATATATTATATATACTTTTCTTATGAACTGTTCTTTCTCTCCTCTCTCTTCTCTCTCTCTCTCTCTCTCTCTCTCTTCTTCTCTTCTCTCACGTATATACGTACATACACACATACTACACACACATTTTTATATATATATATATATAATATATATATATATATATATATATATATATATATATATATATATTACATAATTGGAAAGTCATTTCTCTTTCCTCAACAACTGAAATTGGCGTTTCACAAACATTCCCTAACGTACACAAACAATATAAACTTGAAGACATTCACGTATCCAACCGAGAAGTGATAACATTTCCCCGCAATGACTACAGCGAACATTCCGCACCAAAATTCCCCCAAAAGCTTTGCCCCGAAACGGGTTGGTGACGACATTCATGAAAACAAAGACTGTCACGGGATTCAAGGGAAGAGCTGACTAAGCCACATATTCCGTAGTAATTATCTTTAGCTCGATTTCTCGGACTCGTAGTGGTGGTTTATAAATTCTAACAGGAGAGAGAGAGAGAGAGAGAGAGAGAGAGAGAGAGAGAGAGAGAGAGAGAGAGAGAGAGAGAGAAGTTTATCAATTTTAAAGAAAAAGACAGGGAATATCTGAAATATCAGAAGAATGATTTTCCTTCGTCTGGGTGAAGATTATACCTCATCGACGTACATCTCTCATGACATTGTTGCCATATTCATAACCATTACCCCACAACCTTTCACATATTTTAATAGAACTCTTGAAATGAAAATCATTGTTTACTTGACACTGCTTGTGATTCTCATCTCTTTGCTTCATAAATCATTGCAACAATTGTATAATAAAATACGAATGACAATTTTAAATTCATGTGCTTTCGTATTGCAGTATCTTATTCAGACATGAGAAAGACTGTATTTCATATTCAAGAAAGGTTTATCAACATTATTTCTTTTGTAGTCTTAAAAAACTGTTACTCAAACATGGCAGATTTGTCATATAAGTCGGTATCTAGTATGTAAATATGGTAAAATGATGATAGAACTCAGAAATTAAATAAAAATGTTACAAAGTACCCAAAAATTTAAGTCACTAATGAAATATCGGTACAAATCTGGACAGAACCATTACGTTATATCTATGCATGTCGGTATATTTATGTATATACTTAGCAAATTTAATAACTCAGAATCATTCTTGGAGATGGTAAATTAAGTTAATACCTTATAATTCAGAATAACTCTTGAAAATAAATATAATACGTCATAAAACAAATTGTAGATAAAACACCATTCCACGAATACTTCGTGACCTTTAAGATGTCATTCTAGAGAGGAAAAATGACAGAGAGATAAAATAGAGCAAAAGAAGGGAAATCCGAAAATGATGTTACATATTACATCAGCATCAGCAGAGGAATACGTACTTTCTTGAGAGAACTTCTCAGGTGAGGGATGGAGAGAGCGAGAGGGAGAATTCCCAAAAGAGGCCGTGGATCAATCACTGGCCCCTGAACCTTCACTAAATATTCTATGGCGTTCCCTGTAATCCTTATGGATTTCAGCTTTAGCCTCTCCTGCTTTTGGTTCATTTCTCGATAGTCTGCTCATAATATCTTCTGTTCTAAGGATACAATTGTTATTATCTTGTTCAAGATCTATCATGGATTCATCAAGGCTAATCATTTCATTTCAGGTGTCCGATCCCATTCTCAAAAGCCTGTACCAGACAGCAGTCAAAATATTGACAAAAACAAACTAGGTTTAAAATATGAAAAGAAACACATACACACACTCTCGCAATCACACACACAAAACATGGTACAACTCTAATGCCACACCTCACCATAATCTTGATTTAAACATGAAAGAACACGTAATTAAAAATGACCAATCTTATCTTCCAATGGGTCTCCCATCATTAACGCTGCAAAGTTCAATAAGAACAGAGAGACGGGTCTTCCATCGAGTAATTATAAACACACACTGACTACGAATATCAATTAATAACATATCAGGATCTGGACGTAAGGCAAATATACTTATCGCAAAATACGTTTATCATTTCCTTTCAAACTCAAAGGGAACTTTAATCAAGGAACCCCTTTGCGAAATAACAAAAGATCCGAAGAGGATAAGGGACGGGAACAAGATGACAGATTAGAGGAAGAAAGGTATTAGTGGAGGGTGAAATGAAAGAATGAAATACTTGGGAAATGAAGGAACAGATGAATGAATGAAGTCTACCCTACCTGCGCAACGCTTGCACTTAAGAGGTCCTTTGGAACGGCTATTAAGACGAACAGGGTTGTCATTAACAACAAATTAAAAGCTTTGGTCATCGCAATTGCTTCACGAGTGATATTCAGTGAATGGACGTCAAAGCATTCGAGCCTGATTTCTTGTCCGTTTCATTAAGAATAAAGTAAGAAAAATTAGGTAACAATTAAAAAGTGTTGGCCGCTTTATACATATACATTTGAAATACACACTTATATGAAATATAAAAATCATACATATACAGGTAGTCTAAAGCCAAGAGAGCGTGTCTCGCCACAAACGAGAATGAAGTAAAAAAAAGCCATGTGGACATACTATAATGTAACCCGTCAAGTACACAAAAAAATCTCTGCATTCAAAGCAACTTTAGTCCTTCGGGTCCATATAGTCCTTTTACATACGTACAATGTTCTAACCTCTAGGAATCAACTTTATATACAAGCATGTACACAAATGGTATATCCACCTGCGCTGTATAAAAGCAAAATGACAGGTTTTACATTTAATCTCTTGTAGCTTACTCTTCTAGGTTTCATTTCCAAAATATCGAATTCCTTGCCTCTCCAGTGCCTTTTGGAAGACTTAATCTGGGGAACAAAGTCCATCTAAGTCCGTTCACAGTTTAAACTGCTGAGAAATGATGCTTGTGTAGTATACGCGACGCAGGGAGATTCAACGGAGAGAAATAATGCACTTAAAAAATGGTAATCAGGTAATGCGCTTAAAAAATGGTAATCAGGTAATAAGTGTATTTTGAGACTTTTCGGTCATATAGAAATAAAGGACAGCGATAAGTTGGTAGAAAGCATTTATAATTCAGAAACGTTAAGAAGCAAATGAAGAACTAGAAAAGGCTGGTTAGAATGGGGTCAAAGAGGTAATGCAAAGGACAGGCACACATATCCCTGGAGAGAAATTGTGCATGGGGCAACATGGCTAGAGGGGTTTATGAGCTACTGATGAGCTAAGGTTGAAATTATCTTGTTTTTTCTTCTCTGGGACCACAACATATTAAGGTGGAGCGAATTAGATATAAAAAGGAAAGTTGCAGCTTAATGGGTATATATATATACGTATACACATAATTATATATATATATATATATATATATATATGATTATACACACACACACACACACACACACAACACACACACACATATATATATATATATATATATATATATATATATATATATATATATATATATATATATGGTTGTGTGTGTGCCTGTTATAAGAATCAATGCTTGCATGTTGTGTTCAGTCTAAAACATTTGCATAAGTATACATCCATGACGTCGAAAATGATGGTAATAAGCATTGTTCAGCAATGTTTGAAATATATGCTACTTAAATAAATATCCTTGAAAACGAAACTTATCGAAGTTTTGCATGGCGTAATAAACTTGCGTATCACTATTGTTTTTTTCCAGTGATTACTCTTAACATGAATGTATAAAAGCTTTATTTTAAACTAAATAACAATAGACATTTTGGCCTTATTTTAACATATAACCATTCAAGATAACTATAAGGAAACCACCTTTACACGGCCTATTTAAAAGAAATTCCCGCTAAGTAGATGAATATTTTGCTTTATATTGGACACTACACAGAATAATATTAAGATGTGAGGCAAAGTGGGCCAAGAAAAGAAGCACCTTGTACCCTTGCCCTACCCCGGAATCTCTCCCCCTCCTCCCCACCAACCAATTCCACCTAAAATCTCCTCCAGGTGGTTCCTGGTTCCATCGTCGACGCCCCTCCTCCCAACTTATGACGATCGAAGCAGCAAAAGCAGGGCAATGAGAGAGAAAAAAAAAATCGCCGAAACGCATTTTCTTGTTTTACACTGCACGAGCGGCGCTAACATTTACGAGCAAACACGGCCTCTCTCACAATGACCCTCATACGTGATATCCATAATTCCTTTGAAGGTGAGATGCTCGCGTATTCGAAACCCAAAGGAAGAGAGCAAACATTTTCCTTCTATTTATTGAAATCAGGATGAATTTTTATCGGCCCCCTTCCCCCCGCCAAAGGGCTCCCTCCCCCTAGGCAAATTTGAACTTGCAGGAGTCGAGATGCATTACGAGACAAGCTGGAAGAAGGAGAACTAAAATCCTTCAAAAGTGTTTTACATGATTGTATGACTGAATCTATAAACGCAAATGAGCCTGTTTTAAAGTTCACTTACTGAATTTTAAGAAAAATATTTTCCACAATGCTAAAATACCTAGTATAACTTATGAAAAGAAACAAGAAGCAAGATCAATAAAGACCTTTAGAATTTAGCATTGGCAAGCCCTTAATCAATTGTTTGGAAGGTAAACTGCTAAAAAATATTTTATTTCATTACCATCAAAATATCAAACTCAAAATTCAATTGGACCAGGGCAGGATATTTTTTGTGCCAATTCATAAAGCTGCAATAACAAACTATTGAATTTCATGAGTCTTTGAGTAAAAATATAATGAAGCTAAAAAAAACGAATATTTGCAGATCAAAAAATATAGCTGAAACCTTTTCATACAGTATCAAATCAGATTAGTATGTCGGTGGTATTTGGAGCGATACTATTAAAATATTTCCCTATTTTTCTTCCTAAATCCACAAAATTTGGCATGATTTCATTTCGCTCTTAGTTAGTAGGCTTCTTTTAAGGTGTACTGAACATCATTTCATTCAAAGACACTTTCCAATAAATTCGAACACAGGTTCTACTCCATTTCTAACAGTCTAGCACTCCTACGCGATCTGACAATTTCTGTGCCTGAAACTACATTACTCTCAACTTATTCGACATCATTTCTTGTTGATTAAACACTTTTATTTGCATGACTGGACAGCATTCAGATGTGAGTCGACAAAACTTCAAGCTGGACCTGTAAATCCTAGCTTTATGGATTCGATATCACATTTAGCTAATTCGACACTGTCCAGTCTTTGACTATACTCTCCAGACTATGTAACATCACTCCTGCCACCGATTCGACGCCATTTCTTGTTAGGTTCTACACCTTTTGGAGCTTACGCGAAATCTCTGGAAGTTACAGAACTAAATTTTAGATCCTTAAACATCATCCCGACTCGGGTGGACATTACATTCAGCTAAATCGTCATCGCTTTAAATCAATTAGACATTGGTAGCTGGAAGGGGATTGCAATTTTCTTCCTGTTTGTTCATCTGTTCGTCTATCCGTTTATTAGCAAAAATGTGAAGTGTGTAAAATTGACGAAAATTAATCATTCGTTTTTTTGAAGTGTGTAAAATTGACGAAAATTAATCATTAGTTTTTTTGAAGTGTGTAAAATTGACGAAAAAATTAATCATTCGTTCTTTTTGAAGTGTGTAAAAATGGACGAAAATTAATCATTCGTTTTTTCGAAGTGTGTAAAATTGATGAAAATTAATCATTCGGTTTTTTTGAAGTGTGTAAAATTGACGAAAATTAATCATTCGTTTTTTTGAAGTGTGTAAAATTGACGAAAATTACTCATTAGTTTCTTCTGAAGTGTGTAAAATTGACGAAAATTAATCATTCGTTTTTTGAAGTGTGTAAAAATTGACGAAAAATTAATCATTCGTTCTTTTTGAAGTGTGTAAAATTGACGAAAATTAATCATTCGTTCTTTTTGAAGTGTGTAAAATTGACGAAAATTAATCATTCGTTTTTTTGAAGTGTGTAAAATTGACGAAAATTAATCATTCGGTTTTTTTGAAGTGTGTAAAATTGACGAAAATTAATCATTAGTTTTTTTGAAGTGTGTAAAATTGACGAAAATTAATCATTAGTTGTGAAGTGTGTAAAATTGACGAAAATTAATCTTATTAGTGTAAGTGTGCAAAATTGACGAAATTAATCATTAGTTTTTTTGAAGTGTGTCAAATTGACAAAAAATTAATCATTAGTTTTTTTGAAGTGTGTAAAATTGACGAAAATTAATCATTCGTTTTTTTGAAGTGTGTAAAATTGACGAAAATTAATCATTAGTTTTTTTTAAGTGTGTAAAATTGACGAAAATTAATCATTAGTTTTTTTGAAGTGTGTAAAATTAACGAAAATTACTCATTAGTTTTTTCTGAAGTGTGTAAAATTGACGAAAATTAATCATTAGTTTTTTAAATGTGTAAAATTGACGAAAATTAATCATTAGGTTTTTTGTTGTTTTGAAGTGTGAAAATTGACGAAAATTTATCATTATTTTTTTTTATTTTGAAGTGTGTGAAATTGACGAAAATTAATTATTATTGTTTTTTTAAGTGTTGGCCAAAATTGACGAAATAATAAATTAGTTTTATTTGAAGTGTGTAAAATTGACGAAAATTAATCATTAGGTTTTTTGTTTTTTTGAAGTGTGTAAAATTGGCGAAAATTAATCATTAGTTTTTTTTGAAGTGTGTAAAATTGACGAAAATTAATCATTCGTTTTTTTGAAGTGTGTAAAATTGGCGAAAATTAATCATTAGTTTTTTTGAAGTCTGTAAAATTGACGAAAATTACTCATTAGTTTTTTCTGAAGTGTGTAAAATTGACGAAAATTAATCATTAGTTTTTTTGAAGTGTGTAAAATTGACGAAAATTAATCATTCGTTTTTTTGAAGTGTGCAAAATTGACGGAAAACAATAATCATTCGTTTTTTTGAAGTGTGTAAAATTGGCGAAAATTAATCATTAGTTTTTTTGAAGTGTGTAAAATTGACGAAAATTAATCATTAGTTTTTTCTGAAGTGTGTAAAATTGACGAAAATTAACCATTAGTTTTTTTCTGAAGTGTGTAAAATTGACGAAAATTAATCATTAGTTTTTTTGAAGAGTGTAAAATTGACGAAAATTAATCATTAGGTGCTTGGCAACAAGTGATCAGATTTTAGCAGAGTTAAGGACTTAACCTTTACGGATGCTGGACCACGGAACGTTTCTTTTTCGACATAAATTACTGTTTGGTGGAAATCTCTTATAGTTGGTTGGACATCGTTGTAACATATCTAACATAAGCTTCAGTTGTTTCGGCATCACTTCTGCTACTCTGGTAGGCTTCATAGTTAAGTCGACGAGAATTAAATGCCAGTCGATTGCAAATTCATTGCAGCTGATTCGACATTGATTCCATTTCGGTAACAGTCCAGTATCACTACGTCCGACCTAACAGATTCGACGCCCCTCTCAGTCGATCTGTTTTATCCTCCGGAGATGCTTCGACATCTTCTGAGCAAGCCATCTGCAGCGACAAGAGAGAGAGAGAGAGAGAGAGAGAGAGAGAGAGAGAGAGAGAGAGAGAGAGAGAGAGAGATGAGCCGATTTCCTGAATGCAGCGACTGTGAAGGTAACGACAAAAACGACATCGGGTAATCTGTCAGATGATGATGATTTTACCTTCAGGCACAGACAATTTCATCTGCCCATAGATGAGACTCTCTCTCTCTCTCTCTCTCTCTCTCTCTCTCTCTCTCTCTCTCTCTCTCTCTCTCTCTCTCTCTCTCTCATATAGCTGCGAGGAAAATCGCTATTAACGATATTGCTGTATGCTGGGCTTTGTAAGTAGTAGCTGAAGAGGTCGGTGTTCTCCGTGAACACTATAACAAGAGAACCTGATACCTTTTGATAACTCAAGAGGTGCAAAAATAAAATAGTCTGGGTCATGAAATTACTTCGTTTTCATTAAATACAATTCCATTACAAAATTTGTACGTTTCAAATTATGAAAACAGTGGCGGATCTAAAAGGCTTCTCTGGACCACAATACAAATTAATATATATATATATAATATTGATATATATATATCATATATATATATATTATATATATATATATATATATATATATTGCCAGGATAAATACTTATACATATATAAGTATTTATCCTGGCAATGGTTGTATTAATCTTTCATTTCGATATGAAAGAAGAGCAAATTTGGTTTGTTTTGTAATTGCAGGGAAATTATATATATATATATATATATATATATATATATATATATATATATATATATATATATATATATATATATATATTTCCCTGTATTTACAAAACAGACCAAATCTGCTCTTGTTTCATATCGAAATGAAAGATTAATACAACCATTGCCAGGATAAATACTTATGACGGTAAGCACTGGTCTGCCAAATAAGTAGATAAGTCTAGTCAGGTGTTCCTGGTTTTAAATAACCTTTGATTTCCTGAATGTAATATTTATACCAGCTTGTGGCTAAAGGTTAATTAGGGTGAAATATTAACTCACTGTTCTTTAACGTTGCACTGGTTAGTAACTTCTTCTCCCTGAAGGTAAATTTCCCTGCTTTGCTTATTACTTTTTCAGGTTCTCCTTACTAATTTCTTCATCAATTTGCCATTTAGAAACTATATAATTTTTTTTATTTGTTATTAATTATGTTTATTCAATACTTTCTTCTTATTATTTGTCAATATTGTATTTTGTGGATCATTCGTAATAATTTACATGAATTTATTCAATTTCATATGAAGATCTGTTGTTCATAATAATAATAATAATAATAATAATAATAATAATAAAATAATAATAATAATAATAATAATAATAATAATAATACAGCACTCTTAAAATATCTTTGACCAGGCCTGACTGCTCATTAGTTTCATCTCGAGAAAGCTCGTGTTGACGAAGGAAAAAACTTTAAGTTTGTTGCTAAATCAAACTTTACAGCAAGAAGCAAACATTCAAACACGGACGGAAAAACGCGACCATATGAGAGAGAGAGAGAGAGAGAGAGAGAGAGAGAGAGAGAGAGAGAGAGAGAGAGAGAGAGAGCCTTTAGTGAAAAGTAAGGACTCATATTTATACTGAATAAGCGTTTGTTGACATTGTAAACTTGCAGGAGAAAATATCGTTCGTTGCAAGGAAGAGGAAAGTCTCTGAAGGGGGCTAACCCCCTCCTTCACCCCCCCATCCCCAAAACCCCTCGCTACTCGAGAAAGATGAAAGGCGCCGTAATTCGCAAAGCAAAGTAACTTCATATAATAGAGCAAATGGATAACAAGAGGACATCACGGAAACGCGCATAGAGAGAGAGAGAGAGAGAGAGAGAGAGAGAGAGAGAGAGAGAGAGAGAGAGAGAGATAATAATCAGACAAACGAGCACAAATGAGAAATGCTTGGATTACACTTATTTTCTTTGAAGAAAAGATTAAAGATATACGTATATCTCGAATCTCTTTTGTACAGGTTTACAATATGAAATGACTGTGAAACCATGTGCCGTCTCTCTCTCTCTCTCTCTCTCTCTCTCTCTCTCTCTCTCTCTCTAAATCTCCTTCCGGAGACGTTACAATTAGGTAAATGAAAGGCTGTGAAACCATTTTTCCCTCTCTTTCTCTCTTGCACGGAGTCTTCGTGCTATCGGGGGAAACACGACGAAAATGTGTGTGCTTATTAAATCTCGCCCCGGAGCTGAAGAGGAGAATAAACTTTTCCTCTGCCGCGTTATTACGAATCAACAATCGCCACTTATGCCGCAGAGCTGATTTTATTGGCAATGTGCAAATGGAATCCCATATTAAATTCTAGAGATGCTTAAAGCAGATATCAGTAAAACTCGTTCCTCGCCATTTTTCTTCCGATTGCTTGCTTGCTTGGGTTTCTCCAATATCATCCCCCGTCCCCACCCCCTACCGATTACAATGAGCGGTTGGGGTGGGGGGGGGGGCGGTAGGTAAAAGTGGAGGAAGGAAAGGAAGACAAGCGACGTTCAGGTATATTTTTGTAACTCACAAAATGTTCGTTACATTCTGTAGAAATACAGAGCAATTTAATGCAGCGAGTTAGATGGATTTACATGTGCAATTTCACAAGATTATGGTACCCGTTGTATACAACCTTAAAATGAAGAGCCTTTCTTTATCCTCATAGTTCTCAAACCAACGCGAAAAAAGGTTTAGAATTAATACAAATTTACTTCAATGGAATACAACCACGGATAATTCCAAGAAAAGCTTAAAACGAAAGAGGAAATGGAAAAACCCCAGAGGGGCCAGAACCGACACGACAGCGATAGAATCCTGACAGACACGCCCCCTCCCAATGACGTTAGTTATAGAGACGTATCATTATACCACCACCCCTTCTAAAATGAGGCGGAGTCTCATTTCCGGATTGGCAACTTTGCCATCCGTTAAACAGCCGGAACTTTTTCTATGAACCATAGCGTAGGATCACAGATAACTCAATCTTCTTTCACCCCATAGAGAATAGAGATCACTGCTACAGGCAGGATAGCGGAAAAACGGCGCCGAGGGTTCGGGGGTGGAGGGTAGGGAGACAGGAGGTTAAAACTTTGCCACTCAGATCGTCACGCGACGCTAATGCCCTCTCTCGCCTGGAGTGAGAATATGTGACGGAGAGAGCGAACGATGGGGCATAAAAAGTTTTAACAAAATAATGTTCCGTAGGGGAAAGGATTGAAGGCGCCTACAGCAGGAACAAACCCTACGGCAAAGAGAATAACCGTCCATATGCATTGAGAGAGAGAGAGAGAGAGAGAGAGAGAGAGAGAGAGAGAGAGAGAGAGATAGATGAGTCCATTAATGAGGGCCTCCTGTTTTTCAGTTACGATATTAAAGTATTTAGAATGTAGCGCTCACGCCCGTCAGTGACAATATTACAATCTATATTTAAATGTACAAACCGCTCCGATTTCGCAGAAGAATAAAAAAAAACTATATTATGGAGAATAATGTAACAATTTCATCCTCCAAGTGAGATTGCGATTTTTATGTAAAACAAAACTGATTTATATTCCACACACAAAATCCTCTCAAATTAACTTAAAAATTAAATATCTTGGTTAAGAGTTGTCACCACCAAAGAATCCGGAAAGAATTCAGTTGAAAAACCAGCTACAATCGCTTTTCTGACATTAAGAATTATTAGATTTTAAAACGACTAAGTCACAGAAAAATAAGATTAATGATCATCCACACTAAAAATGTTACGTACGATTTTCTGTACTGACTGGAGGGAAAAAAATTGTTGTAAAATGTATATACAGATCTTAAAACGATATAGTAAAGGAAATTTACAAATGGTACCTACTATAAAAACGTAAAAAAGAAAAAAAACAGGGATAGGAAAAACGAATCAACAAAGATTTTTAATACCAAAGAAGATCAGAAATCCGTAGCTTATCATGAACGACGAAGTATGTAGTCGCTTAACCAATCAGCGGTCTTGATTAGAGAGGAGAAAATGCTGAGGAAGTTCGTCTTACAATTGACTCAATTTGCCAAACGTCTCGTCAGAGGCCGAACATCCATTTCTCATACAGTCACTCGTTTAACTTAGAATTTAGTGTAAGATTTAAACATTCAGATACCAGAAACCATGTCAAAATATGGATAGAAATGTGACTACATCACTGTAGTTTTACTTAGACATTACTCTCCTTAGTTTCGTTACCCAATATAGTTTCTTCGTCCAATCAAATCACATCCCAAAATGACGTATGCGATAGCAACTCCATCGTTATAATTACAGATATACGAACCAGTAAAGTTGCAGCCAATATATACATACATATATATATATATATATATATATATATATATATATATATATATATTATATATATTATATATATATATATATATATATATATATATATATATAGTATATATATATACACAACACACACACACACACACACACATATATGTATATATATATATATATATATATATATATATATATATATATATATATATATATATATAATTCATAAGCTATGAATTTGCTTACGGACGAATTCCATCAATTGCATACAAAATAGTGCTTCACTTCCATCTACAAATAGGATAAGACAACGCAGAAACTAAGAGATTGCAATTTCAAGTACAAAGGGTTTTTGCTTGTACAATGCACTAAATTAAACGCCTTTTTATAGAGCGGACTCCTTCACTCACACACACACACACACACACACACACACACACACACACACACACACACACATATATATAAATATATAAGTATTATAATGGTATATTATATAATAGTATCATATAATATATATTATATAGTATAATAATGTAATTTTTAATTTTATAAATATATTAATATTTAATTATATTTTAATATTATAATAATATGATTAATACGTTAAGCTCACATACACAGACAATGCTTTATAATGTTTGATTTGATCACACCGGCAGGGCAAAACACTTTCTTGGTAACAACAGTCACCTAGAACAAACAAAGACAGAGTTTACATAAACTTCAGAAGACCCCTTTAGAAACGACAGCAATGTTTACATTCCAAGCAGTCCACGAAACACCGCAAAAGCAAGTTTTTTTTTTATTGCGTACTAAGCTTCATCAAGCATTTCTTTTTATTCGGACTGCAAAGGACGATGCTTGAGTGAGATTTGCATTTAAAAGCTAAGCCTGGTTAAAAAGTCTAGCCATTCTCTACACAAAGAAACTCTTTCTTCATTATCATGGGCACTTTATAATTCACAGTGATATCAAATACAACACGAAGAGTCAGAATTATTCTCAACGCCCGAGATAAATTCGAAATTGAAACAAGGATTATTCAAAATTACAGCCCGAATTCTTCTCCCGCTTACACCGGAGAAGGAAAAAGAAAAAAAAATTCGGTAGCCCCCGTTGAATTCTCCTTTAGCTTCTCCAGCCAAGGCAAGATCTCATGAATACAAAACCAAGAAAAGATGTTACAAAGGGAGAAGGGGTTTTCATGATGATGAAGAAATACGAACAGAATGAACAGTAATAATTTAGAATTTTGTCAAAAGTGGTAAGTGAAAATTTATCCAAATTGTAAAGGTATATCTATTGGTAATCGAGTTGGTCTCGCTAATTAGAAAATTTCTGTCCTAGATAAAGTAATAACACTTAGTTAATACGAGCTATCTATCTATCTATCTATCTATACAATATATATATATATATATATATATATATATATAATATATATATTTAGATAGATATATACATACACAGATAAGTGTTATTACTCTATCTAGGACTGAAATTTTCTAATTAGCGAGACCAACTCGATTACCAACAGATATACCTTCACAATTTGGATAAATGTTGACTTACCACTTTTGACAAATGTCTGAATCATTACTGTTCCTTCTGTTCTTGTTTTTCCACACACAGTCTCTCTCTCACACACGCACACGACACACACACACACACACACACACACACACACACACACACACAACACCACACACATATATATATATATATATATATATATATATATATATATATATATATATATATATATAATATATATATAAGGAACAGAACAGCAAACAGCCATCGTAACATCCTATATATTTATTCGGCCAGATTTTGGAGACTACATGTCTCATCATCAGGGCTGTAAGAATACAAGGAATAAAAATAAAAAATCGACTCGGTTAAAAGAACGTACAAAAGCCTAAAACATGGCACTTAAACTAATATAAATAGTAAAACATTAAAACTTACTGAAAATCTAACATTTAAAAAATGCAAATAAAAAAATTAATATCAACGTTGAGTACCTAACTCTATGGGAGTTAAGAACTGAGTGGCATTCTCAGTTCCAAGGAGGACGACGTCAACTTAGGCTATAATATGAAACAGTAGAAGAGGTCAGGCTGTTTAAGGAAGGAACAAGCTGCTTAATGGTTAAAGAATCCAGGATGGAGAGAGCGTGGTCATTTTTTACAATGATTTCTTATATTAGAAAAATTCCTTTGTTTTTAATTGACACCCAGTTCTGTGACTAACTCCAAGATGGAAATCTCTTGTTGGCTCCGATATATTTCCCAACTTTATAATTTGGGCAAGTGAAACAACAAATCACCAAGGACCGCATCAAAGCGGGAAGCTTATCCTTATGGTGAAACAAAGAACCAATGGTCTTAGGATTTTTTTAACATAATCTTATATCCAAAGCTGGAAATATACAGCGAATTGAATTTCACAACGATTGCTTGAATTTCTTCGAATGTACTACAAAAGGAATGTAAACATACATGAGCTATTTAGGGACATTAAGCGTGGGCAGACGGGGTTGAAATCTGTTATCTAAAAGGCTACTTACATAATTGGTGAATAAGGAGGAAGGATTAAATTATTTTTGAAAAATTGAAATAAAAACAGAATTTCATCGTGAAAGTTGTGTTAAGCACGGTGCAACAGTGTTGTAATGCTATTTGATTTAAATGTAAAAGAGCAACTGCTGTAAAAGTTCGTACTTTGACCTGTAAATGTTCTGTTTTTGTTTAAAAAAAATGGTATTAAAACCTTGAGGAGTTCGACTGATTAAAACATCTAAAAATGGAAGTTTATTATAGAGCTCGTGCTCAATTGTGAACTGTGTATTTGGGTAATAGCTATTAATATATTCTAAAAGTTTTCTGCATCCGCCCTAGATCTAACTAATGCAACTGCGTCACCTGTATATCTTCTATAGAAGAGAGGTCATGTTAAGGGACACCTCTCGATCATTTGTTTTTCGAGAAAGCACATGAAGGCACTGGCCATAATGGGATCTAAAGGGGATCCCATAGACACCATCTACTTGTTTGTGAATTCTCTCGTTAAAAATGAAGTGAGTGTCCTGCACTTCAACTTCTAAAAGTTTCCTAAAATTGTGTTTGTTAAAACCGTGAAATAAAAAGTCATCAACAAAAAAGATTTTCTATAAAATAATATCGACCGTCGCATGCAACGTTATGTTGGTGAGGAGGGACAAGACTGGCAGAATTAGGCAAAGAATGCTCATTATTAAGCTACAAATGTCCTTTAATATCTAATCCACTATACCTCGGAATTTATAAAAAAAAAAAAAAAATCCCTTCGGTTAATATACATATATGAAAATATATTAATTCCTAGGTAGAGTGAATAAGATATTAAAGGATATTTGTAGCTTAATGCGTAAGTATGAATCACAATGATGTGATACGACACATAATTGTCTACGTGCGACAAAAGCACTACACAGTTATCAAGGTCGAGGTGGGTTGATGCCGACTCCAAAACAACGAATACCTGAGCGCAACAGAGATTTGTAGGTGAGGCGCGGTATTAACTTACACATCTCGAGATCTCTGTGTGGGTAGAGCGCTTCACTGTACGTCTTGATTTCTTAGCTCATAGGTACGCGCCCATGAGCTAACGAAATTATTATCAACTAAAAAATTCACCTTCGGTTAACAAATAAGAAACTATATTAATTCCGAGGTAGAGTGAATTAGATATTAAAGGACATTTGTACCTTAATGCGTATATAGGAATCACGGTTAATGTGATAACGATAATATATGTATATATATATATATATATAATATATATATATATATATATATATGAGTTAATAGCAATACTTGATTCATATACATACATCGAACTACAAATGTCCTTTAATATCTAATTCGCTCTACCTCGACATCAATATATTTTCATCTATGTTAACCGAAGAAATCTTTTAGTCGATAAGAAACTTGTCGGCTCACGGGCGTGAGCCGACAAATTTCTTATCGAATTAAAATTATTCCCCTTCGGTTAACATATATGAAAATATATTAACTTCCGAGGTAGGGCGAATTAGATATTAAAGGACATTTGTAGCTCGATGTATATATATACATATATATATATAATATATATATATATATATATATATATATATATATATATATATATATATATATATATATATATTATCTTATATTCATGTTATATATAAATAGAAACACAAAAAATAAATATGTGTATATATATATTGTGTATGTATATTTATGCACTACATGAATATAAAAAAAATCACAATTCAAGTTACTTGACATAAATTTACAATGAAAAAGCAAAAATACTCCATACAAAAAAGGAAAGCAAATAAGGACTTGGTGTACATTTTCCAGACGTCGCCAGAGTCGCCTAATCAAGGCGAACGCGTTGCGAGACTTCATTAGCATACCGAATGCGTCCCGCTGCAAAATTCCTGGTTGACATTTGCTAACTTGCGTCATTAGAACAGTAATTCGGTTTGTGGCTGAGCGTAGTAGAGGCAGAATATTCGGCCCAAGAGGTGGGGAGGGGGGGCTCGAGGTCGGATGGGGTTACTCCGTGACATTGTATTGAACGTTGATTCAAATTCAACACAACTATATATTAACATTTTCTCGAGAGTACTGGTTTTAATCTACCTACTACGTGAGGACTTTTACAGAATATAACGCACAGAAAATTGTCTTCCAAGACTTTCAATGAAAATGCATGGTAAGCCTAAGTCATCGAAGGTACTGTCAGTCTCTCTCTCTCTCTCTCTCTCTCTCTCTCTCTCTCTCTCTCTCTCTCTCTCTCTCTCTCATGAAATTTAGAACTGCCAAAGGGCGTATAAGATCAACTCTTCCTAACGCATTTCAAGGCACCTAATTATCACGTCAAGCGAATCAAAACAGTGGAACAGTTTCAAAGTTAACACTGCAATTACTTCGATACTAACGAATAAATAACTACAGCTACCATGAAAACAATTCGAAATCAACAATGACGGTATTCAAAGTTAACGCTAATGAATGACTGTGCAGTGCGAACTAGTAACGGTACAAAGTAGCTCCCAGGAGTGAAGCAATAAGTGCGCCAAAGCAAAGTTAATTATGCAGGCGTATATACTTACTTTTAATGTCACGGATGTAATAATATTTGCAGATACTTAATTATCAAGCAAGCAAAAACAAATCAAATCACAGATACTCTAAAATTCATCGCGTTTATATCCTGAGATGAACAAATGTTAAATTTGACGCAACTTACATCACCGATTTCAACCCGACACTAGCTACATGAAATAGCAGATCATTACCAGAGATATCCTTGCACTCTTAAGCCAATCCCCCTCCCCCTTAAGTTGTTTACAAGACTCAACAACAGAGTAAAAAGAACGCATAGCAATAGGAAATGGGATAAAAATCCCACCGTTTCATCTGCAATGATGATAGCTTTTCTCCGGTCTTTTCCATAAGCAGCAGAATGGGGGAAAATGGGGGAGGGATTGTTGGTGTTGGTGTTGGTGGTGGTGGAGGATGTTTGTGCAACCAATACTCGATATGTAACATTTTCGATCACCTAAATATGCGCGACGTGGTCCAGCGTCCTTATGAGGGATACCCGCTTCCATTATGGCCCAAGAGGCGTATTTTCAAAAACGTTCTCATAAATTGTCCGCTGGTATACGAGAGAGAGAGAGAGAGAAAGGGGGGAGGGGGGTGAAAGAGGGCAGCCCCCCACGAAAGGAAGTGTGGGGAGCTGGTTACAAAAAAAAAATAAGATTCAAAATAGATGGGGAGGGTGGGAGGGTAAGATGAAGAGGGAGATTTATTAGACTTATCCCTAACGAAACAACAGAGGTCGCCTTGTCTTGGCCATGAGACATGCAGCGACTTGTGTGAACAAGGAACAATTTCTACTGACCTCGCCTCTTCCCTTTCCGAATCCACCTCAGAGGTCGGCCGCCCAACCGGCCTTCCTTCGGAGAGGTCGATCGCCAAAGACGCCCCCAATCCACCTTCGAAGAAGGAGCTATCCTCAAAGGTTAAAAGGAAGAGGGTCGCCATCAATTGTGTAGGGTCAGATGCATATTTTGCAGAGATGCAGGTGGGGAGGACCTCATCACTTAGGAATGACGTTCATTCCGACATGTCCCGCGAGAGAGAGGGGGATTCTCATACAACGCGGCGCCATCTTTTATTAAGAGCAAAGAAATCCGGAGAGTTATCAACCCTGACGTCGTGAAAATATAACGATCCAGTTTGCTGGCCGCTCTTCATATTACCATGTCAATCGGTGGCACCAGGCAGCACCTTACAAGCCTTTCGGCGCACGTCTACATATCATGCCTTTAAAATGCACTCTAAGTTGTGAGTCAGGGATTCGCCTCCAACTGGTACTTTTACTTATAGATTTTCAATGCATTACTGGAAACAGCTGTCAACTTTGCTTTAAAATTCCGAAAAAGCAATTAGGCATACGGAGAAAACTTTATCAGGAAGATTGTAGGTTCCTTATGGGGAGAAATTTTTCCAAAGCATTAAGAGACAAAAATAGACATTCAAAAGGAACGCAAACCACAATCAGATGATGCAAAGCTGACTGATAAACAGAATAAGTTAGCTTGAGTGAGAGAGCAATATTTAAAATTTCGATAGGGTTTTCATAAAATACAGAAATTTCGACGGTCAGGTGCATTTTAATTATTTCAAACTTCACTTCTTTTTTCACACACACACACACACACACACACACACACACACACACAACACACACACACGTTATAAATTCTCAATTAAAAACTAAAATTCAAAGGTAGCAAAGCGAATAATAAAATTATAAATTTTCAAGTAAATTTACGGAATTAAAAAAAATAATCTTTTATCCACAAAAAGAGCGACTGTTTAACAGATGTCATGTGAAAGAAACGAAAGCAAAAGGAGTTTTCTGCAAAACTAAAAATCGATAGAGTTTTGTGTCCTGTATGTAAATTCCACAATCATAAAGTCCATGAAAAACGAAGACGTACCACTAACCTCCATAAAAATATAAATAATTATTAGATTGAAATCCGACTTTGAAACTTGCATTGTTACAATTAAAAATCGTTAGCTGCTGACGATGCACTTAAAGAAACAAGATAAAATGAAAGAAAAAAATGAGGAACTTCGGCGACGCTAAATCCTTCTTATGCATAACACGTCACGGCACTTTTACTCGAGACCTTTAATACCGTCACAGTGAAGAAGAGTTTAAGGATTATTTCTCTAAATAAGAATGAAAATAACCCATTTACATATCCATCCATTAGCAGTGTTGAAAACTGGGAGGAAAGAGGAGGGGGAGGGGGAAAGGTGAGGAGATGGGGTAAGGAAAGGTGGACGACGGGAGGGTAGAGGGAGAGGGAGGGAGGGAGGGGGAGGGGGGGAGGGGGGGAGGGGGTTAGATGAGACTCAACGGACCTCTGGGGAATAGTCAGAAGGAATAAATCGTACAGGAATGGCGCTACACCTCATGGGCCTTGTTGACCTGTTATGGATGTCAGAAAGTTACCATAAGGAGAGAGAGAGAGAGAGAGAGAGAGAGAGAGAGAGAGAGAGAGCACTGAGGATCTTTCATACGATTAGCCTCCCTGAGATGCCGGAAGGTTACTATAAAGGTGTGTGTGTATATGAGAGAAAGAGAGAGAGAGAGAGAGAGAGAGAGAATAAGGATTCCTATTCGGCCCCCTGCGTGACATCGACCCTAATGGTGAGTGACGCAAGGCCTCTGATCCTTTTAGTGGAAATTAAACCGCGGCTAAGGAGATCCCCTCCACTTTATTTCAGGGGGCGTGTAGGGTATAAGGGAGGGGGGGGGGGGGTTATGCCATACTTTTATTGTCGATGCTAATTTGTTTATGGGCGGACCTCTCTCTCTCTCTCTCTCTTTCTGCATTGTGGGGTTTCTCCGTGTTTCAGGTAAACACAAAACACCTATCACTACGTCAGGTTATGCGGATAAATTTCGGAATGATGGAACACATATAGCGCATACACTCACAAACAAACTTCCCCCCCCCTCCCCCCCCCCCCCCCCCCCCCCAACCCGCCCCTCCACTCCTCACCATTCGCTTATGAAAGAGATACAGGTAACGTGATTTTATTATTCTATTAAGCTACCTAACGTTCAACATTATTCCTCTCAGGTAAACATTGAAACCTTTATCAAAGGAGATGAGAGAGAGAGAGAGAGAGAGAGAGAGAGAGAGAGAGAGAGAGAGCGAAGGATTATAGTAGGGTAAAAGACTACAAAAGAGAAGTACACAAATAAAAACATTACGCATAATAAAAATAGATGTTCTTTTAGTAATATAAAAAAAACAAAAAAAAATTATAGCGACAAGACGGGACAAATACATGCCATACATACAACCAAACGTATTTCTTTACAAATACATAGAATGAAAGCAGACAGAAACAAACACTGAAGGATATGAATTAATCTTACCGGTACAAAGAATTCTTTCCCGCAAAATAACTGCATCTCCATCGCGTTAACAAAGTTGATTATTTCCAAGACGCCTAAGATCCGGCATCGAGATATATATTCGTTTCTTAAATATATTTCTTCAGAATATATAATATATTTCGTAACAAGAGAATATATATATATATATATATATATATATATATATATATATATATATATATATATATACGTATATATATATATATATATATATATAAAACATATATATGTGTGTGTATGGTAGTACTTCATTTCTGTTTACTCTTATTGGCAACACAAAAATTAAAAGAGCCATTTTCAGAAATGGTGGCCTCCGAAAAAAAAGGTAAGAATGGAAGTCGTAGCACGTTCGAATAAATTAAAATCTGGAATTTACTATAAACTCAAATGCCCAAGTCATCAATGCAGACTATACAAAACTTAATTTACTTTTGAAAAGCGAATGTCATATTGAACGATACAGATGGAACGAGCTTAGATAAACTTTCAGATTCCGATTACAAAGTACCCGGGGCTAGGAAGGTATTTTTCGTTAATTTCTCTTGACAGGTCAGTAAACAGTTGTTTCGTTGTACGAGTACTTGGTTAAGATTACAATTACGACAGTTGGTTCTGAATATCTTAGAGAACTTCTTGACCTTCTTACTCCCTAGATTCTATAATATTGCTTCATTATATTTGTAAGGCCGCCGGTTCTTAATCACTTACCCAATGATGAATACCCAAAAATATCTATATTATATATTAACTCCTTCCCCATCCATTTAGTATCTCTCAATGGGACAACGTCCTATGAATTTCCATGACAGTTTAGGCAAGGTCAAGAAACTCTAATGCTTAGTGTACACTGTAGATTTTTTTTGCCAGATTTGCTCTAGAGAGACCTCTCTAGATAGTGTACACAGAAACGAGAGCGCTCTAGCTATAGTTATTCTCAGCTCTCGCTAGGGTTGTTTTAGTCTACCTAGAATACTAGTGAACATGTGTCGAGAGTTCTCTACGAGACTACTCTAGGTGCTTCTACCCAACTGAATAGAGTAATCAGTATAGCTAGACGCGTGCTGGAATAGTCATGGCATCTAACCATAAATACAAATGGGATAGCACTCAGACAATGCTTTTAATCCAGCACTACGAAAGATTCCCTGAACTTTGGAATGTAGCATTGAAAGACTACAGGGACAAAGAAAAGAAAGCGGTTGCTGTATATAATTTTTTGAAATCATTGCTGTTTAGTTTCTCAGTATAATTTGATATTAAATATAAGTTTATTCTAGAAGAGCATTTTTTCTTTTATACATTGTACTTACCAGATGCTAAGAATCTAAGTATGAGAGTTAATCTTTCTGAAGGGGAGACTGCTTTCCTTAAATGAGTATCACGCTTCATAATTTTGGGTGTCACCTTTTCAAGCAGATAATCATAATCTTCACGAGACATACGTAAAAAGTTCTTATACGCTTCATCATCTTCAACGACCAGTTCTTGCAAAAGCTTTGCATGCAACCCTTCTTCATCTCGTCTAGATATCCATTGTCTAACCCATATTTGCCTTCTCTTCTTTTTCTTCAAATTCCTTGATAAAACTAAAGTGGCCGCTGCTGTAACTAGTTTCCTTGACCGTGACATGTTACCACTCACGAATATGGATCCTGACTGAGAGTCCCTCCTCAACTTTATGATAGTGTACATGAGTGGTAGATTAATCTAGCTAGAGTGAGTCTCACACTACTCTAGATATAAAGTTATGAGAGTAAATGGTTAACTAGTGTACACACACTTTAGAGTAATCTCTGTAGATCAAACCAAGTTTAGCTAGATTTTTAATCTACAGCGTACACTAAGCTTAATGGTACGTGTACACTGCAGATAATTTAGCTAGATTTGTTCTAGCTAGAGCTCTCTAAATAGTGAAACAGCAGTGAGAGTGCTCTAGGTAGACTTAATATCCGATTTCGGTAGAGTTGTTATAGTCTACCCAGTGTTGTCGTGGACACGAGGTCGAGAGCAAGTGCCGAGGCTGCTCTAGATCTATTTGTGAACTTTAATAGACATTTTCGATCTAGGGAGAGAACTGCAGTACAACGTGGGTAAAATGGTAATAAAGAAAAGAAGGCAAGTGCTATAAAAGAAATAACAAAGACCTTAAATATTCCTGAATCAGAAATCACACGACAGTGGCACAATCAGCGATGCCAAATGAACAGTGAAATGAGAAAAAAGAAGAAGAAGAAAAGTTGCATGGGGACTGATGATGATGATGTGACTGTGAAAAGTACATGGGAATTCTTCGACGCTCTCTATTTTCAGCAACTAGGAAGCCTGGACTGCGACATCTCACCACACACTTCTCAAGTTTGACTGATACTTCCTCGTCAAACACTCTCCTGTGTACACTAACGGTAGAGCAGTCTCGGTATATTTAATCTACCAACACTCTACCGAAGCTTAGGGAGAGCAAATTATGGTGTGGTGCCCACATGCTTTAGGGTAAGTCTCACTAGATCAAGCCAGGTCAAACTATAGCTGGTTCACTTAAGGTAGATTCTTGGATGAGCCCTATTCTTACGAGACGTTTGTTTGGCGGCCGCTGATTGGCTGGTACTGGGAGGTAGGCAGCTCCCAGCCAATCAGCGGCCGCCAAACTAACGTCTCGTAGGCATAGGGCTCATCCAAGAATCTACCTTAAGTGAACCAGTTATAGTTTTAATTTAGTGTACACGTATCTTAAGAGTAATTTTGTGCACTTTTGGTAGGCTGCTCCAGCTGTGTTGTTTGTAGCACATCAACAGAAAATAATAATAATAATAATAATAATAATAATAATAATAATAATAATAATAATAATAAGTACACTTGAGTGTGCGGTCGTGTCTTCTAAGGAGATGTGGTTAGGTAATGATTTGCAAAGTAGGTTTATACTAATACCGCCTTAATACCGCTTGTTGGCGACAAATATAACTGGCTTACATAAAAACTTATAGAAAAATTTATTACCACAAATGGTACAAAACAGCATTCATCGTAAAAACATACATAATCTCGACCATAAAATAACCTAATGAGCTCAAAATTAACTTTCAACCTCCAAAGGCCTCCGACACAAAATACACATAAAGAGCATCAGTAGAAAATAATTACGTGGCACAAAAAAAATCTAGTTTTTGCAAAGGTTTAGGCTAACACCAAAACAACTATTTACACTTAGTTTCACAGACATAAGATTTGGTCTAACTTAGCCTATACCGTACCAGATCCTTAAAATTCTCAAAATTCCATTATGACCACAGAGTACATTCTCTCCTACTGACTCTTGAGAAGAATACAGAGTATACTTAGCATACTAGGCGCGGCGATTTCACGTCCTACGGCAGCCCTACTGCACGCGATCTGTTCTCCATAGACAAAATATTAAGCCTTGCATTTCTTTCAAACAAGGAACCGGACTTGATTTCACCATTACACTTGACCGGGAACATCACCCTCGGAACTCGTTTATCACCCCAGAACTTGTTTCACACTGAAACTTGTTACCGTATAGTGCGGCAGTAATTTTGCGTTGTTATACACGAATCATCATAGCCAGTTATTGTCCTTGCTACTGGGACGAACGAAAGGACGCTTCATTAAGCCCTCGTGGCGTTCTTTTCATTGATTCATCTCTCAACCACTCTGAAAGGGGGTTGGGGGTCATGTTTCTCACCATCGAGGCGCGAGCACAGTATTCCTCAGGGTGGGAAGTATTATTCAATTTGCCAGAAGACTCGAAACAACTATTTGAGGTTCAATGCCACCTACTCTAATGAGTGGGGAAAACTCGGTGAATTTTGGTGTTGCTTACGTTATTACATAAGTAAAATCAGGTAAGGCTCCCGTTCGGTCTAGCCCGCAGCACACCCAGACGCTACGGATTGTTATCAGCTTGCGGGACAAATCTACCTGCTGATTCTACTAATCTTTTCTTCGTATGGTTGATGGATAGTTGTCCATTTTGCATCGGTTCGGGTAATTTTTCGCATAATTTTTAAAAATATCAGTGATCACACAACTGTTTTCTTCGATAACTCCAAATCTTCATACATTAAAACACAACGTCCTACCGATAAAAAATCTACAATGTACTAACGAATTAAAAGCGCTAATATACCAGGTAATTCACAACAAATTAAATTAAATATTTGTAAGGTGTAGGACTGATCAAAACGAAAGTTTATAGCTAATCGATAATTCAAATAAATCATATCGCCAGTTATTCAAAATATATTCAAAACATTCATAATTATAGTTGTTGCCATTGCAGGAAAACAAAGTCAGTGACAAGTTTTCGAATAGACATTTTGAAAATATGTAATATGTCAGGGAGCCTTTTCAAATGGAACTGGTAATATATCCTTTTCACTTCTAACTGTAGAAGATTCACTTTCTCGTCTCCGAATCTCTATAGTCTTGGCCTCTGCTTCTTATCCCTAAAGAAAAGAGAAATCTTAATACGCAAATATTATCACAGCGCCTAAGCATACAGCCAGGCTAATGAACATGTCTCTTAACTGTTCCGGATTCTGAGACGTAACCTTAATGGTGTCATTTTATCCAGCAATGAATACAGTGGATTAATGGATGTGTATATCGCGAGCTACAACTTACAGGTCACTTAGTAAATTTGAGTTTAACGAAACAAAAGCAAGCACATTAATAAAACCATTACACACACACACATATCTGTGCGTGTGTGTTTACTGACCAACTCGGAGCTGACCGAGAAAACTCCGAATGACAACTGATAAACTCTCTCTCTCTCTCTCTCTCTCTCTCTCTCTCTTCATTGTTATGATGGTTACTTCAGCTACCTTGCCCAGTATTTTGACATTTTATATTTCAGCCCCCATTCCTATCAGAGCTAAAGGACTTAAAGGGCATCGGGAGTATCACCATTCATCCCAGCGACCCCGAAAACTATTGATTAGACACTAATATCCGTCGTTTTCGGTTATTTTTTAACCATTAAAACACTAAGGTTTGAAGATCGATCTTAAATGCAATTTCTATTGCGCTCGCAGTCTTACTTAATGATAAATACCTCGTTAAACTATGCTTCAGATTTTTTTCTTGTCTCCGCTTATACAATAATAAGAGGAGATTCATTTGCAAAATATAACCATGTTAATCAGACATTCTTTCCTGTCACGGATTTAATTTCCGTCAATGTAACACCTGCCATTTAGTCTGACAATATTCAATGTCACTTCGTAGAAAAGTCATATAAGAAATCTCGCGAGAGGATAATTTTGAAAACTAAAATTCAACATTGTATTCACTCTCTTTTCTCAATAAACGCATATATATATATTATATATATATATATATATATATTATATTTATATATATTTTTACATTTATATATATATATATATAATATTATATATATATATATCTCTATATATATATATATATATATATATATATATATATATATATATATTATATATATATATATATATATATATAATGTTTATACTTATACACACAGACATATACAGAAAAAAAGAATCTCCACTAAACAAAGAGAAAAAGAAACCATCATCAAGATAAAACCGTAGATATGCGAGGGAGACGATATACTGTTACCAGGAAATCCTTCGGGTTTCCCAGCAAAAGACGTAAGAGAGAGAGAGAGAGAGAGAGAGAGAGAGAGAGAGAGAGAGAGAGAGAGAAAGCGTCAGCGGGCCCTTGGGCTAACCCCTTCCTCCTGGTCCTTCTGGCGAAAACGAGCCCTCGCCTGACAAACTTGTAATTCAATCGTGCAGAGTGAACCCTGATAGCATCATCATTAGCCTCCCATGGGCTGCTGCTGATGAAATTGAAGAAACTCATCTTCACAGTTGCGTGGTCTTCGCAAATCGCCCCCCGATGAAATACGATTCGGGAGAGTGATCAGATAATAATAATAATAATAATAATAATAATAATAATAATAATAATAATAATAATAATAATAATAATAATAATAATAATAATGGGTAAGTATCAAGATCTGAAAATAGTAATAAGAAGGATATGGGATATGCCAGTGGAAATTGTACCCATAATCATAGGAGCACTAGGCACGATCCCAAGATCCCTGAAAAGGAATCTAGAAAAACTAGACGCTGAAGTAGCTCCAGGACTCATGCAGAAGAGTGTGATCCTAGAAACGGAGCACATAGTAAGAAAAGTGATGGACTCCTAAGGAGGCAGGTTGCAACCCGGAACCCCACACTATAAATACCACCCAGTCGAATTGGAGGACTGTGATAGAGCAAAAGAAAAAAAAAAAATTCCTAGGAAGAAGATGCCAAGGACTTTCTCTGCGCACTTTCTGTCAGCCATCCCAACCAATGATGATTTTAATTATATTGATGATAATAATAAAACAATAAATATGATGAAGTATTGTCAACTTGATCAAAGATGATTATTATGAAGGTTCAGTCCTAGAAAAACAAGGAGGGTGATGATGATGCTGCTGAGATGATGATGATTGAAGATGATGATAAAATAATAATAATGAAGGTTTGTCAGCTTCCTCAGAGATGTTTATTGTGAAGGTTCAATCCTGTAAAAGCAATGTTAGTGGTGATGCTGACACTGAGGAGTTGATGACGCTGATTTCCGAATGGAATGAAAGTAAGCTGTTCCAGTAAATCGCATACACACAACCAATCACACACATACATTTTATACATATATATATATATATATATATATATATATATACCATATATATATATATAATTATATATATATATATATATATATATATATATATATATATATATATATAGATATAGGATCTTAGAATACTCAAATTTAACGTATATCACAACAATTTTCTTTCCAGATTACACACTCTGTACTTTCCTATAATTTAATACCTCCGGGACAGCTAAGCACTAAAGTGACGGAAATTACGATTCACATAAAAAAAATAATAAAAAAAAAAAACAGAAACTGAAGCATCCTCTTACACCACACGACGAAACATGAAACTTCAACTTATACTCTTATTCACATCTATGTAACCTCGACATGACAGTAAAAAGGCGAATGCTTTTTCTTAATTGCCTTAATGTTCTTCTTGAAAGACGATGTCTTCAGAACCATATTAAGCTGCTAGACTACAGGAAATACATGAGAAATGTTTATGAAGTAACTAATAACTATAAATATGTGTTCATAACCACATTTTCCAATGATATGTACATTCAATACACATACGAACATTTATAAATGGGTAATAATTATGAACACTCAAAAGCGCAAATGAATGTACCTATGGGATATATATATATATATATATATATATATATATATATATATATATATATATATATATATATATGAAGAAGACCTAAGTGTAACCTCTTCAAACTCCTCTTTAGGTATTTTGTACAAATGACAGTCCATTCTTCTTGAAGAGGACGTCAGTAAACTTATTCAAATTTACCAAATTCCCTGGATTTTTTCTTCGCTTAATGATTTGAAAAATGACAAAGTTAAATGTCAATTATATATATATATATATATATATATTATTTCATATATATAAGATAATATATATATATATATATATATATATATATATATAGTATATATTTATAAACATCAAGCATTCTCTAAAACAAAAGGTAGTTTCCGAATAAAGTCCAGAAAACGATCACTTTCAAATTCATACTTTAAATGCTGTATCTAATTTGACCCACATATTTTAAAATCTTTTACATAATTTTAACCGGTCCCTGCGTCAGCAGTTGAATATGTGAGAGATACAGACATCCTGTACGCCACGGTACAAAAAAAAAAAAAAAAAAAAAAAAAAAAAAAAAAAAAAAAAAAAAAAAAAAAAAAAAAGGGGGGGGGGGGGGGCTGGGAAATTCCTCAGGGGAAACAAGGTATTACCAAGCCCTAACCCATGCAATTGTCTCGCACGGGGGAGAAGCATAGGAAGGCGGCCCTTTGAAAATTTCCTCATCACAACACTCAAACGATATGATATTGCATTTTGAATTTAATATGGGATAAAGTTTCCGCTTCTTATAGCTTGTTGCTAGATCAAAGGATGCTCATCTCCTTTCCAACTCTTCTCCCCCCCCCCACCCCCAATTCCCCTCACCCCTTCCTCCGCCTCTCCCATCATATCTCCTTTCTCCCTAACCTCTTCTTACTCGACAGGATTCCTTCCGTCCCCTTCACCCCAATATTCTCAAATTTTTCTCTTCTCTCCCCACAGCATCACTCTTTGTTTCCCATCATCACCTTCTCGCTTGTCCATACTTTTCTGTCTCTTTTTTTATACCATTTACCCAACCTCTCACTCTCTCTCTCTCTCTCTCTCTCTCTCTTCTCTCTCTCTCTCTCTCTCTCTCTATACAATTACACTATATATATGTATATATATGTATATATATAATATATATATATATATATCTATATCTATATATATATATATATATATATATATATATATATCTATATATATATATATATATATATAAACAGAACATAGGACGACAAGGCAAATGAAATGAGTTTCAAGATCTTTAGCCTTTACTCTAAATCATTATGAAGCAAACTACATGCAACAGAACAGAAGGGTAACACAGAAATGTCATTATTCAAAAGCAACTAAGATTGAAAGTAAAAGAAGACCATTTCATGAACACCTGTCATGAAATACCTCGGTGCCAGATTAACCCCTGAGAGATGAAGGGAATTTAGCGAGAATTACTAACCATCTTGAGTTTAGTAACCCTGTGGTAGGGGTGTAAGAATATTACCACCGTAGGTCCTGCGTGTCGTAAAAGGCGACTAAAAGGACAGCTGTTGCCTTGCAGTCTTCCTTTTTAGTAAAAGGCTAGGCCCACGGCCAATAACTGTGTAAAAAGCTGCCTTGCAGTCTTACGTTTTTAGTAAAATCATTAGGCCTACTGCCAATAAATGAGGAAACTGCTGCCTTGCAAGTGTACTTTTTAGTCAAAGGAGAATCCCACCGTCAATAACTGTGGTTGATGACAGCAAGGGCATGCGGTCGTAAAAGCCCCTTTGCCAAACAATTAACCATGCCTGATGTTGGTGGAGGATGATGCCTTTGATAGGAGGCAGTGGAGAAGACGCATCAGGCAGCTGACCCCTTAATGTAAGGATAACGGTGAGAAAGAAGATTGATAGTCTTGAGTTTCGTTTCTAAATATCCTTCAAACATATTGTGCAGAACGGGGTAACAAATATATATAATTGGATTTTATATTATTTCCTATTTTAGCTGACATATGAGATCCTATGATTCTTCTTGAGACTACGTTATTATTTTCTCGTTATTTCATTAATATGGCACCATTCCATTCCATGTGATTTCTAGCACAGGTGTACTAAATGACCATTCCTCCTATGGCCAGTTCTGACAGAGTTTCAATATGAAGTACAAAATGACTTTATAGAGCGAGTGGCCGTTTGGGATCAGTTGAAATCCTTCCTTTGAAAACTAAATATTTACCCTAGGCATATTTTAAAACCCGTTATAAAACAAATCCTCATTAGTCTTTCTCTTCATCCTACTGTCTGATGATTGTTCACGCATACATTAATAATTAAGAGGGGAAGGGGGATAATACAGTAATGATATAAACTAGAAAGTTAACTTTACATCAGGTTGTTAACAAGACACCAAAGATGGTGGTGAGAGATGATATAAAAATCAGAATGATAGTTAAAAACTGATACAATTACATGGCAAATGAAGAACTGTCGCAGCGATAAACAACTGCAATCTATAAAATCGTACGAATGCAAAAATAAAGCTTGTGACGAGGCAAAGTACAACTTTGAAAGTAAATGCTGAAAAATTCGTTTAAAATAAACCTCCGAGCTCTTCTGTCAGAAACCTGGACTGAGCAATACATTTTCGCAAGAACTGTCTTCATACGACACTGAAAGGGCGTGAAATGTCAAGAAGGTGTCTGAGTGAAAGAAATGGCGCTACAATCCTTCTTTTGCTCTTTTGAGAGCGGCTCTTCAGCTCTCTTGGGATGTTTTCCGTTTCTCAACCCCCATCCCCCAACAGAAAAAAAAAAGGCCCTTTCTTCCTATTTTGCACTGCCACACGCATTGTAAGGGATCGTTTTCTTGCAGTTCCAACTTACGTATTCTTGTAATTTAAACAACGCATGGAATCAAATTCTTGTAGTGTAAACTTACCCCTGGCCTAGTTTTCTTGTAATTTAAACTTGGGCGTGAGCACGTTTTCTTGTAGCTGCATGGAATCGTATACTTGTAACTTCAATTTACACATGGGGTCATACTCTTGTAGTTTCAACTTATGCATGGGATCGTATTCTTGTAATTTCAACTGACGCATGGGACCGTATTCTTGTAGTTTCAACTGACGCATGGGATCGTTTTCTTGCGCACAGGCTTGTATTCTTGTAGTTTTAACTGATGCATAGGCTCACATCGTTGTACTGCTCAACACAGCGCAGGGAATTGCATTCTTATAGTTTCATCTTACGCATAGGTTCGTATTCTTGTACTCTAGACAATGTATGAAATCGTATTCTTGTAGTTTCAACTTACGCAAGGGCTCGCATTGTTGTAGTTTAAACAATGCATGGGCTCGTATTCTTGTAGTTTCAATTCAGCATAGACTCGTTTTCTTGTAGTTTCAAAAACGCATGGAATCATATTCTCATACTTTCACCTTACACATGGGCATTGCTGTAGTTTCAACGTACGCATGAGCTCTTATTCCTGTATTTTTAAATTAAGAAAATTTGGTCAATCTCTCAGATTTGTTTATTTTGCTTCCAAGTTACGTAGCCGATTTGGAATCAAAGTAAAAATCTTTCTCAATGTTGATGTTTATTGCGCTTTAATGCAACTTCGAAATCTGTATTATTCACATATTTATAGAAAATTTAGTCATACAAAAATTTATCGTCATTTCTAGATTCCTTTAGGAAAATGAATAAGACATAATGGCCATATACAACATCATGATGACATGGAGAACAGAAAAGATAAAATGAATATCCAAACGACAATTTTGTCACTAAATAAAAATAAGAGTCAGCAAAATATTACAGTTACGGACAAAGATGGCTCCCTTCTCCTAATGAAATACCATGAGTGACGCTTTTATCTTCAAGTGAATAAACACATATCTTTAAATCAATAAAATCATAAGGATAAAGTGACTGTAATTCTATTATCAGAGAATACCTCTAGAGACCCTGAAGTCGTCCTCTCTCTCTCTCTCTCTCTCTCTCTCTCTCTCTCTCTCTCTCTCTCTCTCGTTGCCTGGGTGATAGCACATTTGGCTCTAAAATGGCACATCCGTGTTCGAATCTCGAGAACGTCCCTCAAAATACAGTGTGGCTCTGTTGACCTAAGCAGGGAAGTAGGTACCTAGCTGATAGAAGGCTGTTCTGGGTCACAACTGAGCTGAGAAGATAAGACAAGGAGATGGAGAAAGAAAACTAGACGTGAATGTTCATAGCTCTGCCAAATTGTACAACCTACCATCAAAACGACGTAATCCTCACCCAACGTGGGGAAATCACTCATAAGATATTGATAAGAATCGCTCTCTCTTACCTGGAAGGGGAAAAAATCACAATTTGTCAAAAAGAGACAGGCCGCCACACGCCATCTGATACTAAAACTTGATAAAAAGTTCAAGACCCCAACAGGATTACTACCTATCTGCCAAAAAGATTTACTTACAGCTGAGGGCAAAGTACACCAACAGTACTTCAATATTATATGACACTCCTCTTTTCCAGAATCTGGCAGCGAGCTCTTCTGTAAACAACGGTCTTCCTTTTCTTCTGACAATCTAAAAAAATAGGCAATCTTTTAGGTCTCAGTTTATCCAAGGCCTCTATAGTACTCTGAAGCAAAACGGAGGAAAGGAAAAATAAATGGATGAGGGGAAAGGAAGTGGAGAGGAAGAAAGATAAGGAGGACAGTGAAGGCGAAAATGATTTCCTCATACAATTTTGCGAGATCTATTCCCCCTTCCCCTGATGCCGCCTCTTTCTCTCAGACCCGAGCATCGTCACAAACCAATTTATAGTTAGGTGTCTGACCAACCCACACAATCTACCAGGGCCATTGTCACATAAGATTGACGAAGGAATCTGGGGACCTTGAAGTAGGCTTCAAGGGCACTACAGACTGCCTCATACTAGATACAGTGGCTGGTTTTAATCTGTTCTCCAGAGGCACTGGGGAGAGGTCGTTAGAAAAACAGATAAAGAGAGAGAGGAGAGAGAGGAACACGCGAGAAAACGAGAGAGAGAGAGAGAGCTCCGCTGACAAAAGAAGAAAAGGGAGAAATGTCAACACAATTCCTTCTTGGGGGCGGCGTCCCCGAACGGAAGGCGTGGAACAACAGCACAACTGCTCCGTGCAAAGGAGACACAGAGGTAAGGGGTGCGGTGAAATATTTATACGGCTGCCATCAAAAATTCCTTTTAGGGGAAGATGCCAAAGCTTTTATGAAACAACAACTGACTAAGAAATGAACATGGGGGAATGCCCAGTACCCAAAAGGCAAGGGATCGGATGAAACGATACCCAAAAGGATTAAATAAAAAAGGATATACCAACATTGGCTTTGACCAAAAGGGAATCAAAATTTTACCACGCAGAAAGAGAGAGAGAGAGAGAGAGAGAGAGAGAGAGAGAGAGAGAGAGAGAGATATAGCATACATTCTGTATGACTAATTATTATCCATAGGGGAAATGAAAGATTTCAGGATACCGAAATTAATCTGGTACTTAGTCATGGGTCTTCATTTTGAATTTCTGATAATAATTCGGATCACGAAGAAATATCATCAGATGCTTAAATTTAATTAATTTGATAGAAAAACTATGAAGATCTCTAACAAGCTTTTCATCAATTATTGCATAAGATGTTTTAATCTCTCTCTCTCTCTCTCTCTCTCTCTCTCTAGTCCCCTCTCTCGTCTCTCTCTCTCTCTCTCTCTCTCTCTCTCTCTCTCTCTCTCAGTTCTTCGGTTGTATGGAATTACAAAAAAAAAATAATAAATAGTCTGAACAAAACAATTAATGGTATTACTACGTTTACTAATTAAAACACGTGTATATATATATATATATATATATATATATATATATATATATATATATATATATATATATATATGCATACACACACACACACACACACACTATATATATATATATTTATATATATATATATATATATATATATACATATATGCATACATATATATATATATATATATATATATATATATATATATATATATATATATATATATATATATATATATATATATATATATATATATATATATATGAGTGCGTGTGTATGTGTGTGTGTGGAATATATTGGTCACAATTTTCTAGATACATGTGTAACTGTAATAGCCACATTGCCATCTTAACTTCTCGAATTCTTCGCGCTTTTATTGATACACTTTTCTCACCGCTCTGTAGTAACAAGCGTATCCACAAAAACGTGACGAAGTTAAGAGGGCATTGTGGCTATTACAATTACACACACACACACACACACGAATATATATATATATATATATATATATATATATATATATATATATATATATATACACACATATATACTATATATATATATATCTATATATATATATATATATATATATATATATATATATATATATATATGTGTGTGTGTGTGTGTGTGTGTGTGTGTGTGTGTGTTTATGCGTATGGCTAGGAGGTCACAAACAAGAGGTAAAGACATAAAGAACTAGAAAGTCCGACCAAAGAGCCTGACCCATTTCGGTAGAACCCGGAAAGGAGGAGGAGGAGGAGGAGGAGGAGGAGGAGGAGAAATGGGTGCACCCACTAGCCCAAAAGCTTAATGCATGCAGATCGTCCATTCCATAAGGCAACATTACATGACCAGGTTTCGGCTTCTCTCTCGAAACCAGCAGTCCGGCACTTCAAAGTTCCACTTTCATGGCGGGTTAGAGACAGCCTGTCTCTTTCTCTATTTCCAAGGTCCCGCGATGAGTTCGGGGGTTCTTTTCTTCGAGAGGCGAGTTCATTCTCAAAATTGAAATGCTTGTTCCCTCAGGATCCCGTTTCAAAGGATGGCATCATTTTCAATAAACAGTCGGTTACACTGCATAAGCTGTGTGTGTGTGTGTGTGTGTGTGTGAAGAGAGAGAGAGAGAGAGAGAGAGAGAGAGAGAGAGAGAGAGAGAGAGAGAGAATGTACTTCATTTCAGTTGGAAACGTCATTAGATTTTAATTTTTAAATGTATGACAAAGTAACACACACACACACACACACAGACACACAACTAAATTACGGCTACGCACCAATTTAATATAAGTCTCAGAGGTCTTCCAACGGAGCGAACTTAATGTGGAAAAATCTCCGGGAAATTGATCCTTTGAACGATGGTCCTTGAACGTTGTTATTGGTGATAAAGACCTTTAGTTGCCCAAGACTCTCTCTCTCTCTCTCTCTCTCTCTCTCTCTCTCTCTCCCCTCGCCCCAAAGAACCTCTCGGAGTTAGCGTAATCAACAACGAGATTTTCCATGAACATGAAAAGACTCTATTATTGCCAAGATGGA
>NC_087202.1:24061089-24071089 GCF_015104395.2 Macrobrachium nipponense | reverse complement strand
GATGTATACTAACTAATAAAACTGCAGATATATATATATATATATATATATATATATATATATATATATATATATATATATATATATATATATATATGGCAAATTGACCCGAGTTAAATATACTCTGTGATTTCTATATCAACTGCAAGCTAAATCTAGCTCTACGACTTCCGAAACCGGGAAGATAAATGCAGGCTAGCAAAAAAAACCCCAAAAAATAAAAGAACACGATTCCAAGAAAATTGACAAAAAAAAAATGTAATTACAAATTCATATGTTCTCAGGTAAAAGAAAATATAACGATAAAACAGTCATACAAAACTGGCAAAAATCATTTGCATTCTTTTGGAAAGCATTCACCACATCCAACACTCCCATAAAGCGTGAATGTAATGTCATTACACAGAACTCGATATTGATAAAAGTTAACTCACGGGAGACTCATAAAGGCCCTAAGTAATGTGAGGTGGGAGTTTCCACGCACGACGCTTCAAGTTTTGCCAGGCCCAGACAGACGGCTAAATTGATAATAGACATACCACTGCGTCGTGATGGCGAAATAACCAGTTTCAAAGTCCCTCATACCTCTGACAAATGTCTCTCTTACGGGTAAAATAGGAACGAAACTACACTTATAAATAAAATGTATAAATGAACGTAAAAAGCTGAAGCGACTTAAAAACAGTGCGCAGGATTGCAGCACGTTACAAAAATAAAATTGTTAAAAAAACATTGCGGTATCTCAGTGAACAACTCAATTCTAGTATGAATGGCGATTTATGACTGATTATATTGCTTTACAAGTAGTTTTACAGTATATATGCAAGCAGAAAAAACTGCAATATTACTGTGCATTTATTCTGCATGCGCATATGTATACACTTTTGACCATATGAAAGTATAGCCTTTAGAAGAAGAATATTAGTAGTAGGAAGGTAGAATAGAGAATGGAATGATATTATGAGGGAAATTACGGAAGTTCCATCCGTAAATGAGATTAGGACGAAAGAGAAAGGGAAGTGACTTGGACATGTCCTTCGCATCAGCCAGTCCTGAAGTCACAAACAGTAAGCAGTTGTGTCTACTGATCTTCTGAGTAGTGTTTGAAGACCCATAGGTACTTGGAAGAGAACTAAGAGACAGGAAGATGGAGATAAGAGCGAAATTTGTGCAAGTAAAAACACAGAAAGAACTGACAGTGGAATTTTAAAAATGTCCCTTGTATAGCACGGCGTTGGAGGTGACAGGGAGACCTATTTTCCCATCGATAACAATCACGCTGAATCCAGCAAGTAATCAAGAAAATGCCGGAAGTTTATTGTATTACACAACAAAATTAATGTGATTTATATTCCGTTATAAAACATAATTAGTGTATTTAGAAATATCAGCCTAAAGACAATTACACTGGATGACATTTAGAATATCCTCTAATGTATAATAAGCTTAAAATGCAGGCTGAAAACTGTAGATTATTAACATAATTTATTCCAATTCTCGGAGATTCGTTATATGAATTTTTTTTTTTTTTTTTTTTTTGTTGGGAAGGGGTGGAGAAGAGGGGATGGAAATACATGGTGAGAACTGTAGAACTATTACTATTAAATTAAATACAGAATAAACTGAGAACTATTACACTTGATTATAGAGTAAACTTACAACTATTACTATTGATTACAGTGTAAACTGGGAACTATTACGGTTGATTAGATAGTAAACTGATAACTATTATGGTTGATTAAAGAATAACCTTGGAACTATTACAGTTGATTATAGGGTAAACTGGTAACTATTACGGTTGATTATGGGAGAAACTGATACCTATTACTATTAATTAGGTAATAAACTAATAACTAATACTGCTGGCTATAGATAAACTTATAAATCTTACAGTTGATTATAGAGTAAACTGAGAGCTATCACTATTGACATAGAATATATTGATAACTATTACTCTCGACTATAGAATAAACTGATAACTATTGCTGTTGATTACTGAACAACAATACTCTGGCTAAAAGGAATGAAACTGAACAACGGCTGAAAACAGCTATTCATTTGTTAATGAATAATGTCTTTCCTTACTGATGACTTTGATTCTGTCAATGTTTACCCAATCCGTAAACGTTATCTAATTTGTCACTGAAAAACCTCGAAAATATTCCTTGGATATGATGGACGTTCTTTTAAAATGACATGAATACTTTTTGAATCAGTGATGAATAATAAATACCCTTGAGTGCAATTGAAAAATTTTTTAGGATGTCAGAAAATAGACACTCATAACTTCACTCTTCGTAAGGTTTTTTAAAAATAAATAACAAACCTTGAACGTTCAAGAAGAATAATCTTTTGGAACATTAAAAAAATAACTTTTTATGAAAATAAATGAACCAATTTTATCAAACTTGTTGACAAAGTTTTTGAGCATTCAAAAGAAAAATTTATAAAATCTGACGGGCCATCTTGATGAATGACCATGAATAACCTTCTCAGCATCACTGATGACAAAAACCTACACATAATCTTCTAGATGCTGTTGAGTAAACCCTTCGGAAATCCGACGAATAATGTTGGAGAAGAATTCCAGCGCAATCAGCAGTAGCATAAAAAAAGAGAGAGAAAATACTTCAAGATGACATTATTACCTCGACTGGGAATTGCCCAAGGCACCTGGAAAAAGAGTAATCATCGAGAGAGGTATCACCCGATGACTCATTGTTACCCGAGGCGCGGCAGAGGATATTAATTTTGCAGAAGGAAACAGAGTGATGCCTACAGTAGAGAGCGAGAGAGAAAAAAAAGGGGGGGAGGGGAAAGAAAGTAGGGCAGAAATGTCGACTGATATACTATTATTTCACTTTTTTCTATCAGTAAGAGATCTTCAGTCATAGTAATACAATAACAGAATTAATATGTAATACTTTATACGAAAAGGACTTACATAGACACTATATACTTGTATTAATATATAAGTATATAAAAAGTAGAGGCTTTCATCCATATACTTTTTATATACTGATATATTAATAAATATCTTGTATCTCTGTAATTACTTCTCATGTAACTTATTACACACACACATATATATATATATATATATATATATATATATATATATATATATATATATATATATATACATATACCGGATAGCCATATAGCTTTCAAGTTTCATCCCACCAAATTCCATAAAATGTTAACTATCTGTTGGAAGTGGTCCAGACTCTCCTCGCTAATCTCAAAAGTTCTGGAAAAGCAAGAAATTCCGTAGAATAAGACATTCTTGGAGTAAGCTGAAGGAAAGAGCTAAGACCCCCCCCCCCCCCCCTTCCCCTTTCCCCTTACATCCAACCCCATTCCCTTGGCGCCCGGGCCCCTGTCTCGTGTGGTGACAACCATGGAAAACAAACGAGGGTAAAACCTAACCGCCGTTGTAGTAGGGGCCCATCACAGCCAAGCAGATATCCTGATTATTTTTTTTTTCCTTTTTTTTATATTTCAGCTAAGTTTTTGCTCCCTCTGTGAATCTCCGGCGGACGAAAGTCCTATAAGCAAAACACTTCCATAGAATTAAGAAACTTACCGGAGAGAGAGAGAGAGAGAGAGAGAGAGAGAGAGAGAGAGAGAGAGAGAGAGAATTGTATTTTAAGGTAAAAGAGATATTAAAAAAACGGCCACAGATTTCATTCACAAAGAAAATCTGATGGTGAAATCTTCACAATAATGTGACAATAAAAACGCCCTCGGAATGAGGAACCGCCCTAGAGAGAGAGAGAGAGAGAGAGAGAGAGAGAGAGAGAGAGAGAGATTATTATACAAGAAAGAGACTCCTTCCCGGCCCCACTTACTCTGCGTGGCAGAGTCCCCTCAAAATGCTATTTAACTTGGGCGTCACACCGGATTCACAAACTGTATGGGTCCGCCCCTCTTTGTTTGACCAAGAGATGCCTCTCATGCCTTGGATTAATAGGAGAAAAAAAAAAAGAGGCTAGGGGTTCAAAAATTCAAGACATGAAGAATTTATATCATGATATCAGTGGTACTGAACTTCATTTACATTTCCATAAGTCTGAAACTGAAGCCCTATCCCTTACTAGAAGGATAAACGCACGTACATAATCGGTAAGAAGGAAAAATGTGATTATTATGGGTATCACTGAAGTGCAGTCGACTATAATAAGTACATTTGATAGTATGAGGAAATCCACCTCCCTTTTGCCATATCGTATAACTTATCAGATAAGTTACAGCCATATGGATATTTCATATAACTAAGTATGATGAGTTATTAATTATCTAAAAATTATTTAGTGATAAACGTAAAAACGCGTATAAATAATTTTGGGACGGAGCAAATATTTGAAAAAAGGATGTATTAAAACCTTTTTCTTTCATCCTTTTAAACTGGAAAATCTTCAACTCAAAACTTACCGGGAAGAAAAAAACTTTCCGGGCAGTATTAAGACCTACTTTTTGTCCCTCCAACGTTGGCAACACCAGCCTACTCCCTTTTCCTCTGGGAGGGCCATCCCCCTAAAAACCCACCCCACCCCAACCCATACCAACTCCTGTCAACACTCGATCCCCACCAACTACTCCCTCTCTATACTGGATTCGTCAAAAAATCCTCAAATCCCTATTCCCTTATCGTTTAACGCTCTACGAGGGGGAAACTAGCTCTCTCCCCTACGAAACTTTAATACTTTCCTTTTTTAACAATGCGAACAAAATCAACTTTATTAGAAGCCTAATGGCTCAAGGTGTAAAACGAAAAATATTCTCTTTGCCATCCGGGATTACGTTCCCTCCTCCCTCCGGCGGACGGAATACAGTTAGCTGCGTAATTCCAGGGGAGCGGGTTTCTTGGGCAACACCTCAACATTTTTAAAAAATCTCAAACAAATTCCTTTACCATTCTTATAATAGTCCAGTAACCATACCTCAATCATCACAGAGTTCTGGAGGGAAAATGAACTCTACTATCTATAGCTTTCGATTTCTGGTAATAGTGTATCATAACATGAATATTATCCACTGTTCTGCCCTTCACCATCTAAGAACCAGCAGACAATAAACAAAGGCGCGTATGTGTGTATGCGTGCATCTGTTTGACTAATTAATATTAGCAAGAACACACGATGTGCTTACTACAGGAAACACATTCAAGAAATTCTAAATTAAAACATTTATAAAGGTCTCAGATAAAATGTTTTTCATCATTCTCCATTTTGCACTTTACCATTTTGTTCATTTATTTCCTGCTTATTCTAAAACAAATCTACATTCTGGTTGGTTTTCCTGTCTTTTAACTTTCCTTTCGAGACTTTTTCCCCTTGATTGTCTAAACGACGGCATTAGCTCTGAACAAACTCTTAACGACGAATTCAGTAATGTATGAATTTCTGTCTCCAACAAGATAGCATGACCAATTAAATGAAAGAAAAATATTTGACTGGTGACATAGCTAATATAACAACTCTGGCTTAAAAAGAGACAAATCGGTACACAGATTAATATGAAAACGCATGTCTTTCAATTATACAAACTCACATTGCCACTGTTTATATGTCAGGAACTGAATTTACAAACACAGGTCATATCTCGTTACTTCCCAAGAAACTATTAGTCATGACATTAAATTAGTCATCCAGGTAAAGTATGGTTCTTTTTTATGTGACACACCAAACACTGAAAAACACACACACACACACACACACACACACACACACAGAAACTCTCGCAAATGCATCACCTTACGTAAAGAATTCCTACAACCACTCCTTGGAATTAAGATACCTGTCTGCAGAGAGAGAGAGAGAGAGAGAGAGAGAGAGAGAGAGAGAGAGAGAGAGAGAGAGAAATCGAATTTCCATACACGCCGCATTCAAGCTTGCTAATAATTATTCAAATTTGACCAAAGAAAAATTATACGAATCTTCGAACTTTTTCGTAAAATTACTGCACTTCCCGATAAACGAGGTGGAGACATTTGGCAGACTACCGAGATTTGCATTTGTACCCACTTTTTTTTTAATTTGCCTCCTAACACAAAATAATAAAAACAATTATTACATTTCCATAAATGCAGCTTTCAACGGGACATCGATTTCCCACAAGTCCAATAGTATGAATGCCAAAAACTTCATTCTTGTATTTCTTAGAGATCTTTCAATGTTCATACGAGTTGTACAGAGAAAATAAAAGCTTTCTTTTAATTCAAAATGTATTTTTTCGTTGCTTAGAAATTCTCAAATGAAATTTTTTTCAGACTTACAAATTTGCAATTGGTTCACTTACCTTCACATCAACAAATGTAGAGGAAGAAAACTTTCCTAAAACTGTTTTTAACAAGTTTTCTCTCTCTTTCTCTACATGAAAAACCTCATTGAGATGCAATCTCTCTCTCTCTCTCTCTCTCTCTCTCTCTCTCTCTCTCTCTCTCTAAAGCACAGTATCAAATATATTTTTTCTTTTTCTCTACATGAAAAACCTAATTGAGATGCAAACTCTCTCTCTCTCTCTCTCTCTCTCTCTCTCTCTCTCTCTCTCTCTCTCTCTCTCTCTCTCTCTCTCTCCACAAGGCGATACATTATTGCAAGACAAAGTAAACATATACAGCGTCTTCATGAAATCATTTTCCAAGTTATCCCGACTCGACGGAGAGAGGAACGTTAATCATTTTCATGAACTTCAGCTGAAAAAATACGAAACCTCCCAACGCAAGAACTTCCCACAAATAAAACAAGAAGCGTTACGCGGTCGAACGATCAAAGCGAAAGGACGACGAGTGGGAGAAAAATAAATTAGTATGAACCAAGCGAAATGCTCTACAGCTTCAAGGAAAAGCTTTCAATAGAAAGAAATGCAACGAAAATAATTCGAGATAAAAGTTACGCATCCCGAGTGGTTGAAAATTCCTCTCTCTCGTTCCTTTTCTAAATAAACATAATACTGTTTATATTTATATTTTTACCAGAATAACTGAATTAGTCAGAGGGAATTTCTCTTTCACTCTTTTCCAAAATAAACACAAAATGGCTTCAAAAGAATTCGACTTAAATGACCATGCGATATCTCCGTGGTGTATGAAATGTATCTCATACAGTCCACTGCCGATGTTTACGATTGGTTAACCCCTATAATGAAGAAAGCGTTTTGAATGATATCGAAGAAAATAAATAATAGAAAACCAATAAGATATAAATGAATTTCAAACATAATGAAATTACTTTTTCCCTTCTCCTTAAACTTACCCATAAGAGTATCATCATAGCGTTACGCAAAAACGAAAACACGAATACGTCTGGCGATTTTTCCAAGTGATTTTTCTGAAGAATTAGAACCTGTTTAGACAGAAAACAAACACTTATCAATGCACTGTTTGTATTCCAATTTAGAACCTTCCAGCTACGACATGCTCGCCGATTGAACTTGATATAACTATTTTAGTTTTTTTGATAACAAACGAGGGTCACTTTTCTTTGAATACTATACTAAGTTAGACGGAATCCACGCTGATAAACTCTTACATCTCACGTCAAGTCTATAATATGCTGAGGGAATATAATAACCTTATAATAAAATTCTACTGAAAAGCTGATTCTCACCACAGTAGAAATTCAATAAAAATGGGGGAAAAAAAAAAACTGTAAAAACGATGTACGGAAAAGAAAAGCAAAACTAATCACAAAATGACAATTGTAATCTTACGATGAAAAATAAACAAAATAATTTTGCTATAAAGGGCGGCGGCATATTTACCTGTATTCTAACTTAAGCTATTTTTTTTGTAAAGGATAGCATTTAAACAGAAAGATTTCAAATCAATACAAGCGACCCTAAATTCATAAAACAAATATAAACCTCTCTCTCTGTCTCTTTCTATATATATATATATATATATATATATATATATATATATATATAGTGTGTGTGTGTGTATACATGCAAACACACACACGCACACACACACAGACACACACACACACACACACATATATATATATATATATATATATATATATATATATATATATATATATATATATAGTTATGTGTGTGTGTGTTTGTGTATGTGCGTGTATAACACTGATTTTATTATTGCGCAAATGATTATACAATAAATCAATACATACGTACAAATATACATATATACACATATATATTGTTACAACCCCCTTTTCTGTGGGGCCGTCAGGTTCTTTGAAATCAGATCTCAGGCATTGGGGACTGGGAGTGAATGTGACACTTGAAGGACCACGAGGACGACAATCAGACACTTCCATGTTGACTGTAGCCATACAGACGCCTCGGAAGTACACCTCCTTCTGAAAACCTGGGAACTACATCCACACTCCTCTTCGGGAGCAAAATCCTCCCGAGTATCCATCGCACACTTCCATGTTGATGCTATCTCCTCCTCAGGAACTATACTCAGTTTTTTTCCATCCGTCCACCCGCCTGTGGTGTTTGGCGTATGGTAACACTGCGTCCCGGGCTTTAGATAGTTACGGTATCTGTAAGTTTCAGGTAAATAAAAGGATATATGGGCGTACATTTGCAACTGAAAAGTGTTTTAATAATTTACTGTATTCGAATTAAACCGTTAATATTAATGTAACTATCTAAAGCCCGGGACGCAGTGTTACCATACACAAACACCAAACGCTGGTGGACAGATGGAAAAAACCGAGTATAGGTTAAGTCCTCCTCTGCTCACAAGCTACCAGTACTGCCACTGACGTCACCAATACCAATCGCGAACGACCTCTGCTGCCATTTAGAGTTGGAACTGTCTTTTTTTATTATTATCATTAAAAGAGATTCTAAAATATTCAAGTCAATTTCATTGTTTACCCTTCCAACAACTTCTATACTCTATATAAGTTTTACATAATTTCGAGTGGTCTCTTATGTTGGAATGTTCAGGTAGGACAGCTTACTACCAGTTCTAAAACTACGTCTTCTAGTATGTGCTTCAATGGGAGCACATAGCAGGCTCCTCGTGCAACCAACCAACATAGGTCTCACAATCACATTCTGGGTACATATACTTGTACATAACATTCGAAAATATGTAAAACTTACATAGAGTATAAGGATTTTAAAGTTCTCGTTCTCGGAAGAGTAAACAATGAAATTGACTTGAGCACTGTAGAATCTTTTTTTTTTAGTAAAAACGACAGTTCTAACGCTTAACTCCCAGTTGTCATCTACGCAAATGTTTGCAGCCGAATTTAATGTTTTACAAACGTGCTGTCATTGTTTTTTAAAATGGTTTCTTTCAGTCTCTTCATCTCCACTGCTCGGGTTGGTTCTTGTGTAAAATTTTGTGTTGGATGTGTTTTCTTGTTCGCTCTTATATAATCTATATGAATATTTTAAAATGCACAAGTAACAATTATAGGGTCTAAAATTGTTTCAGCCTTGAAAAGGTGACTTGAAAGTTAGTCGCAAAACATCGGCCAATAAACTGGTTTTATGTACAAGATGCCTGTCTCTTCGCTTCACCATGTATGCTAAAGAGCAACGTGCAACGGCTCCTCTTTCATATATTATATTATCTATATATATATATATATATATATATATATATATATATATATGTATATATATGTATGTGTATTTTATTATATATATATATATTATATAATATATATATATGATAATATATATATATATATATTTATATATATATATATATATATATATGCACATGGACGCTTACAATGGCAATCCAATCCTTGAGGAACACTCAAAAACGCACAGAGATTTACGTTAAACTCCATTTAAAATATTGATAAAACGTTCACGCTATGGCCTAAGGGCCTGATTCCCAAAACGCTTTCCAAATTCTACAAACAAATCCATGGATTTCATTCCTGGTCCGGCGGGAATCTCGTCCTAAGTTACCCAGGAGTTTGAAAACACAGTTAGATTCGAGGTTTAAAACTTTTCTGGGAGATGAATATCTCGCAAAGAACAGTTTTCCTGCATG
>NC_087202.1:24046089-24058589 GCF_015104395.2 Macrobrachium nipponense | reverse complement strand
GAATTAAAGAGGAAACAAAATGGAAATCGACCAGCCATCGATTTCCTATGGATGAATAAGAGTTGTTTTATTGCTACACAAAGCTTAACCAAACTCCATTGTTAATTGATATCTCGGAATTACCACAAGCATGCGTTCATGACTTGCTAAAAAGGCAAACATGAATATCTTTTCTGTGAATCATTTAAAAATAACATCTAATATTCATTTACCAAAGAAAACGGTGACTTTATCAAATGTTCTTCTACCCAACAAAACGAAATATTAAGATGAAATTTCCATTGAAAAATTCACATTTCCTGGAAAAACACTTAATCTTTCGTAAAACCCTAAAGAAATATAAACAAGTGAAAAAGGTTTGCGAGGAATATAAATTCTTAAGAAAACTAATCCTCATAAGAAAGCTGACCATAAGAAAACTAATCTTTCTTTTCCAGAGTAATTCTTGAAAAATTCACAACCCTTCCTTTGCCACTGAGTCGTATAATTTACGATAAGCGTTTTCTTTTTTTAATCAACGAAACCTTAGTGGTGGAGAATGGTCTCACCATATGCGCCTTTATGAAAATGTACCAAAAATAAAAATACAAACAAATATTAATCCACTCAATTTCACATTACATACACTGATTCCATTCCAAATAAATTTCCTTACTAAACAAACGCAATTAAACACGGCATACCTTAGAGATCAACTAGCTAACACTTCCTAATTTACTGAAGGAAGTTTATTTAGTGACAGGGAGTTCAAAAATAAACCCGGTGTTTTTTCAATCCTAGTCTAAGAGGAGATGCACCTACTATCTATCTTTCTCGAGCAAAGGAAGTACACTCCCAACAACAGCAGTCTTGACAAATTGATGAATCCGGCCCAATCCACCAGGTCTCACTAAAGAAGCCCGACTCCCTCTCGCAGCCAGTGGGCCAAAAACCTTCCAGGAAGCGTCGTCCACTGCATTTAAAACCGCGGCAGAACAATACGGAACTGGACTTGTTCGAACCTTTGAACAACGTACACTTACTAAAAAGCTCGGCCCCTTTCCCCTCGCTATTTCCATCAGATTACTAACGGGGATTTCTTCTTAAGCCTTGGTGCTCGCTTTTGTACTATTTGACATGGTGTTCACTAGAGGTCGGTGGGCCTTTGTAGAGAAAAATGCTTTTAAACATCAACCATTTTTAGCAAGTATATACAGATTTTAAAAAATCGAGACATAGGATAAACAATCATTAACTTCCCTGCAATTCTCTAATAATCCTTGAAAGAAATCAAGCTCCTCTCGTTCAAAATCCTTTTTAAGGCTCTCAAGTATTTAGACCAGAAAATACGTCTGTATGTAACTCGCCATTATTATTTTCTGTTGCAGTTTGTCATACCAGAATTTATTACAATCCTTTCCAGTTGGAGCGAGCGATACGAGTTAATACAATGTGGCAAATTAACTTCAACTGGCAAACGAACGGCCATACACGTGATCCAAAGGATAATCAATTCCATCATTTACAGAGCACTTGATGTTGAGCTGAATTATGCCACTTACGGGATTAATCTAACAGCTTTTTTCAGCAGATTTTATCAGTTGTTTAATTACACAAATGCAGGATTTGCCTACAGTTCGCATCAATCACGCTGATCAAAAGAACGCCGGCAAAAAAACCATTAATATTGATAATCATTAAAATCACAAAGGGGCAAAAGAGTGACATAATTACTCGGAATCATTAAAATACTTACCGGCTTGTGTCGGTTACAGCAGAATGTATACGCACTTACAAAAGCGGCCTGTTACAGAACTGTAGGGGACTGTGCACAAATGTTATGCATTGTCACGAATGACTGAATGCTGCAACATCCCTATATAATGAAACAATGTGTATCCGTTTCTTTCATCGACACATTTAAAACCGCGGCAAGTGAGAGAGAGAGAGAGAAGAGAGAGAGAGAGAGAGAGAGAGAGAGAGAGAGAGAGAGAGAGAGATTGCAAATAAAAGACAATTAAACATAACAATAGCCAGGACGCGGTAGCCCTTTCCACTTCTGGACGAAAATAAAATTAAAGAGAAAAATAAACTTGTGAAATGAAACGTGTTTCTGACGAAACCCCTCGAATCCTAATGGGGACTAATTCATAACGTCTAATGGCCCAGCAGCATTAAGATTCACGAGCGGTAATTAAAAGCCCAAAAGCCCTAAATAAAAACAAATGGTCGACTACATTTTTTTCCAAATGACTAATTCTGCGACTATCTCCGCTAACAGGAGCATAATTCGGGTGACTTGTCTTCTTTTATAAGTGGTCTTTTGAAGTAATTGTTATAATTCCAGGAAGAAAGGAAGACTGACAGGAGGAATGAAATGGTGGGATGTGTCTACGTCATAATTGCTCTGGATTTATCGAGCTTTTACTGGTAATTCTGCAAAAGGAGGACGCATACTGGCAACCAGATATCTTACATTTCTTGTGAAGCATCAATAAAAACTGGTTACAACTTCAAAAGAGCTCTCTTCAGAAATTAAAGCGGAGACACAAGGGACGTAAATGTAATTTCTAACACTATAAGAAATGAAAATCACAAAGGGAGATATTCGAGACATAATCACAAAATAGATTTGTACTTAGGAAATGTATCTTTCTGGGATTATGGTTCAAATACACTTATCTAAGGTACGATCAGCTTCTATTATTATAAAACAATGATTCTTAATAACATTTAAAAAAAAAAATTAAACACAATTCTCCTGGAATGTCACCGGTGAATAAACTTTCTTAATCATTAGGTATGTACTGAAGATTTTATTTGGAATAAATTATGATAAGTGATTACGAAACAGAATTCTGAATGCATGGTTGTAAAATACAATAATATTTTCTGTATCATTTCCCGAAGAACAGATTTAGTTATTTCTTTTGTACCAATTGTCGTAGCTGGATGAATAAAAGATATTCTTGTAGCATTAAATGATAAAACATTTTTTTTTTGTCTTATGCCGACGCTTACGGCGAATGTGTGGAAGAAAACGTTGAAGATACTTTCCTATAATAATTATAGCGTAAATCCCATAGATATTGAAAACCTGTACATCTGATGAGATGTCATTAAATATATCCGATGTTATGAGATATCTGGTTGGCGCCTGTTTAAAAAGTCAGAGAATAATATATATATATATATATATATATATATATATATATATATATATATATATATATATATATATATATATATATATATATATATATATATATATATATATATATATATATATATATATATATGCAGAAGCTAGGTACTATGTCGTACCTCCAAGGAAATGGGATACAATCCACAACGATGTAAAATCCTTCTTGTAGTTTGAAATATATATTTCTTGTACAGGAACTTATAGCTTTCGACCATCAGCCGTGGTGTTGTTCACTAGACCACAGCTGATGGTCGGAAGCTGTAAGTTCCGGTAGAAGAAATATATATTTCAAAGTACAGAAGGATTTTATATCATTGTGGATTATATATATATATACATATATTATATTATATATATATATATATATTAATATATATAAAATATATATATATTATATATAAAATCAACAATTCCTTAATCGCAGGCTGCTGCTCCAAACAGCGTGTCGTTTTCTAGTATCAGGTTTAGTCCTACACTTTGCTTGGAGTTTAATTTGGCTACAATGTGGAATAGTTCGCCTAGTGCAGTGATGGCGTCTTATGATCTCCAAATATCAAGCGAGAAGGAAATTCATTCCTTCTCTTTGCTGACGTCTTCTGAATTTCATGTGTGTTGATTTTATTTTCTTTTTCTTCATAGTTTTTACTTGTTTATTTACTTATTTATTCATTACCTTTGCCCATAACTTGTGTCTATCTGGAGGGTGACTTTCCTTTAGAGCCCTCTTGGATTTTATAAGTCCGTTGCCTCTCTCCATAAGGGTTTTCAGGTGAAGGTTTAATGAAAGGAAGAAAGAAAAAACAAAAAACAAGGTTGAGACATCTCGAGAAAAATTTTTAATTGTGTACAGGATAAAAATGTAAATATTAGGGGAAAATTAATGCCGATTTTTCAGGAGATGCAACCACCTTTTCGTTCTTTAAACATTTCCCTTATCAGTAATCTGAACTCTTTGTTCCTGTGTGCCCTTCTGTTTGCTCTCTTTATCTTCTTTTAAAACGTACTAACCGAATTAGCGAGTTTGACGACCTGCATTATTATTACTGCTTCATTAGCACGGTATTCAGATTTCCTTAATAAAGAGATCTTGATCGAATTCCCTGTCTTATCCTTCTATTTCGAACTAAAGCGTCGGGTTTTGCTGAGGTACAGGAAAAACGTTATTTCATTGATCCTTTATGACCTACAATACCTAACTTACTTCCGACATTCTACTACTCCGTTGAAATATAAACGCAACTCATACCATGATACATTTCCAGATATAACATTAATTTTTTGGCGTAAACAAAATTCCACACACACACACACACACACACACACAACCACACCACACACACACACACGCACTTTAATATATGAGAGGGGTGGTGTATGCATAAGGAGGAGAGGCGTGTTAGACGACTTAAGTTGCTATAGTAGGTTCACATCAACCGTGTATCTGATCTCTAAGCCAGTCCATTACGACGCTCCTGATTGGTTGTTGTTAAGCCAATCACGGGGCTGGAAATTCTCAGTCTCTCTCGAGAGTTCGCATAGGCAGGATATATGTTTATATATATATATATATATATATATATATATATATATATGTTATATATATATATATATATATACTATAAATCTTTATCGCACCGTAAAATCTATAATGTCGTTTAATTGCCTCGGATATATATATATATTATATATATATATATATATATATATATATATATATATATATATATATATATATTATATATAATGTGATGTATGTATGGGTGTATGGGTGTATGTATGCATACATACCTACATACATACATATATACATGCGAATTCTCAAAAATCTTTCGACGACAGAGACAGTCCGACATCGGGCAGAGCTGTTGCTCTGAAAAATTGAAAAGGAGGAAGAGTCCACCAGCGGTTACCGCTACTTCGCGTCACATTGCTTTATTCAAGAGATCACTCAGCGCTCCCTCGGAACGCGTCCAGGGCAACTGCTTAAGCCACTGGTTTTATTTATCTTAGCCTTAACAGGAATAGGAAAACTTTTAACATGGAAATCATGTTTCCATGCTTAACTGAGACTTATGTGGTGAATTTAAACGAGATGATAATTATATATGCTCATTTTAAACAACTTAGGGCGTTTGAAACCACAAAAGGCCATAACCCTTGAACTTCAGTGACGGTTTAATACTTATTTATAATCCTAATGTTAAAAATATTTGTATTTTGCATTACTTACTTAAAATTACACAAATCACGATCCTAATGTAAAAAAATCTGTATTTTGTATTACTTAGTTAAAATTGCATTAAACGCCTTCGTGGTTTATTTAATTTTTAATTACCTATAGCAAAAATAATAATTAAAGAAACCAACAACCAGTTAGTTATAAATCTAAAACAAAATCAATTTAAACTTTATTTACAAAATACAAAACACACAGCCATTAGGCAACCACTCACAATCGTTCCATTTTCGCAACGCATCTTTAAAAGAAGAAGAAGAAAAAAAAAATACCGAAAATCCGAGGTAGCTCAGCAGCATCCGATCGAAAGGTTCCATCTCCCCAAATGGCCTCGCAGCCGCATCCCGCCCCCTGCCTGCTCCCATCTTTCATTTTTATGTGGCATATCCCCGAATCAAATGTATGTGAGGAAACTCTTCAAGTCTTCTTTGGGGGGGATCAACATGCATATTTAATCAGGTGATTCACTGTAGTCAAAAGGCTGAGCGAAAGTGAGCGAAGCCAACAACAAAGTGAGCACGAATCCATCCAAAGCTGCCGTTGGGGCCAGCGAAGGATTATACAGAAATATACTGTGAGAGAAGGCCGGCCACTTATGGAAGATTTAGTCCTCACTCCTAGTCCGTCCGGCTGGGCTGTGCAAAACGTAAGCTTGCAGAGAGAGAGAGAGAGAGAGAGAGGAGGGGGGGGGGGGAGGCGGGGAAGGGGATAGGGGATCCATAAAGAAGTCGTATATACACGGACTATCTCCAAAAAGAATATGCTCACTTTTTGTCCATCCTTTTTCCCTGGACCATTTTCAAAGTTCTCCAAAAAGGTTGAGAGGATTTACTTTCCGTCCGAGAAGAGATGCTTATTCTATAGTCCAGCTACATGCGGTTTGACTAGACAATTTATGACCTGCAGCAGATGCTGCGTCAACAGTGGATGTCGTCTGGCCATCTCTGTAAAAGGCTGAATTGATTCCACTAAGAATAGATAAACACCAGGCACTCAATGCTTGCTCTTATTCACATTTCGAAATGAAGGGATGTTAGGCGACCGCTGGTGCTAACTTATCCAGCGAACGAGATTCTCTCTCTCTCTCTCTCTCTCTCTCTCTCTCTCTCTCTCTCTCTCTCTCTCTCTCTCTCCATACAGATTCTATTTCTTCTAAATCATACTCACTCATGCTCCGTCACGCCCTTACATATGCTTTCGCAAAACGGAAGGAGACCGGGAAATGAAACGGGGGCTGAATGCCCCTTATACAGATGTCCCTTTTTTCATGTTTTATGTATTTCATTTTCATGGCCCTTTTATGAGGGGAAATAAAGGGTCTTGAAATTATTCCAAGGACACTGTTATTAGCTGCGTAGTCGAGATGCTCGTCTTAGAATGTGTCTTCATTCTATTTATTTCTGTGCTAACAGACACATTCTTTTGCTTATTCTTGTGCCGCAGTATTTCCTTATGCAGGTATTAGAGCACATGCAAGGCAATACGAACACACTTAACTGGTCTTCAAGTACACATGGACCACTGTAGTCTACGTAATCTTTGTTTTTTTTTTTTACTTGGATAAGGTTTTGAATTCTTACTTAATAATTACACACTACAGAAAATATTTGTTCACTCGAGCAAAGTTTCAATGAAAAAATCTAAAATAAAAACAAACTAAAAACAATTACCCGGCAACTGAGAATGTTTCCCGCATTCCGGTTAAAATTTTTCAAGAAACACTTCAACCTCTTTCACAACTAATCGACATTTATGTTTCCAGAAGGAAGGTACCCTAACTTCGGGACGGCACGTAATGTCTTAAGAGTCATGACATTTTCGTTTCGACAACCTCTTATATTATCATTATGGTCGACGGTATGGGTGCAACAGTTTGTAAACAAGGATATAAAACTGTGCCGACATTGTAGAACAAACATAATTCATTTATTTCAATAAATAAGATCAATAATTCTTTGTTAATAAAATCAGTTCCCCCCAAGAAATTTACTTCCTTAATTTTTTAAAGACTAATAAGCGCTCACACAAATCTCCATTTACAATGTCTGGCCTAGGGGACGTTTTACATTTATCTTACATACTAACCATCACATGTATCATTAGAAACATCAAAGAATTTCTGTAAATAAATCTTCACATATATCAAGTATATGCACATAATCGCCAGCACATTATGTACAAGACTTATCTTACAATAACAAAAAACTCATAAAGAGCATGAACATAAATGCAATGACCAAACAATGGCATGGGACACTTGTATCCAGACAAAATAATAGGCTGTTATCCAACACGTCTTTTTACCTGTCACTTACCGGTGATTAACCAAACGAGATAATGAGATAATTGAGATTAAAACGAAAGTTCACCGATGTTCGATACCAAAGCCGTTATATGTCGCGTGAAACCTCCCGGGTTGACAGGGCTCCCATAGATTCTGATTAAAGAGATGGGAACGCTGTCAGTTGGCGGCCCACAAAAATTGGAAAGCTAAATGACGTCTCAAAAGGTTACCGTGATAAAAAAAAAAGGAAAAATAAAACGACTCATAAGGGAATAAGAGGAAAAACTGAAGGTCAGGTAATTGATTAGTGTCGTTATTTTGACGGTGAAGAAATCTTAAGACGTCTGATTCAAAATGGGGTGAATCTTTCAAATCTGTGGCCCAACCCCGCTATTCGCGGCCAGGTATAATAATTACTATTGTGATCCGCATTAATATTATAATATATCCTGTAACCAAAATGAATATTCTCTCTCTCTCTCTCTCTCTCTCTCTCTCTCTCTCTCATACACACACACACTGTTCTTCTAGGTCGTGGAGATCTGATTTAGATTATTTGACTATTAGTTGTTGCAATACGAAAGTTCACCTGATTAAAAAAAAAAACTCTTATGAGAAACTAATTAAAAATAATACAGCCTTTATTTAAGTTAAAACTCATTTCTATCCAGCAAAGAGGAACAAACTACATAACTATAATTAAAAACTCAAACGTAAACGATAAAGATTATGATGATGAATTCATGGGGGAAAAAGAGTTGAAATTGAAATAGCGCTGACACTGCAGACATCTCTGAGAGAATAAATTTGAAATCTTTCCAACAATAACATGAAGTCCATTCTGCAATTCCCCTAACAGATATTTTTGGACTACAAAAAATGGAGCTGAATAAATCTGACGAAATGGATTCCCTTTTGGGATTACCATATTTCCTCTCCTTTCATGCCGTCCGTCAGTCTTTTCTTATCTCCTTTTATTCATCGCTACTTTCCATTTCCTTTCTTTACTACGTCCTCCGCTCTGTTCGTTTTGTAAGCTTATCTTTTCGTATGTTTGTCTTTTAGTCAATATTATTCCTTAGTCAATCAGGTCGTCTGCCATTAAATAGAACCTTTCGTGAACCAACGCTAAATCTGTATGATTGTTCTCTTATTTCATACAGCAATCTGATATAACTATCTGACTTTCTGCACAATTTCTGTTTCCATTCTCCTCATTATTCTCATCTCCTCGTAAGTAATCGCCATTCATCTTTTCCTAGCCCTTATTCCTTCATTCGTTCACCTATTTTCTACTTAAGTCACTTCTTTCAAGTTCTATCTTCAACCTCAATTCCCCTTTCCAATATCCTAGTCTACCTGTTTTGTCAGTCAGTCGCAATCAATCGACTTTTACTCTGATCATTATCTAAGTCTGTTTATCAAGCTACCGTCCTTTTATGCGTATTAACTATTCATTTAGTATGTTTATGTATTCACTTTCCAATTATTTAAAGAGTTGTCATTCCAACACATTCCAATCTATCCCAACTTCACCTTGTAGTCTACGTCATCCATCTCTACAGATCTCTTTCCTCTTATCTTCTCTGTATGTTCTGTTCCAGTCTTACTTTTCCTACTTCCTACCTTATATAGCCTGTTTAACTTCCACGCTCTTGTGCTAATTCCCCATCCCAAATGTTACCAGACTTCTCTCATCATTCCCTGTCATACTTAGTTTGAATGTCTCTTGTTTCTTTCCCATCCTCTTTTCATTCAGTCCGCACAATTTCAGTCCTCTATTGCCTATCCTCCATTCTGCAATATACGCTAGTTTCCCTTCAATGCACTTTTTCCCTATCTTCCTCCTATCACCTTTCTCTTATTCCAGTGACCTATCTGTCCGTCCCTTTCCCATCCTTCTACATCCTCCCATCCTTATTCCCCGTCCCAAAACACGGCCAGAAATCCGTTTGTCATGTACATTATCTTGGATCAGCGATGCCGGATGTCGAAGTCTTGCTCAGCGAAAATTTCTTTAAACGCTGAATGTTCACCCGAGTGAAAGCAAATGCTATATCCAAAAGGATTTCTCCCAAAGGGGGACGAGAGAGAGATCTGTGGTTATTTTTGGGAGGAAGAGAGAGAGGAAACTCTCGCTCGCTCTGAGTCAGATATACACGCTACACTATATTTTGGTTCCGTCTGTTAATTTGTATTTCTGTCTATGTGTATATATACTACATATATATATATATATATATATAATATATATATATATATATATATATATATATATATATATATATATATATTGTAAAGGAATAAGGACGATAAATACTAAATATGTAACCTTTTTATCATGTTCAAGGAAATCGAAAATTGACTTCATATCATTGTTTTCATTTTTTTAGATGTATCATCCTAGATGGGATTCCATGGTAATTATATATATATATATATATATATATATATATATATATATATATATATATATATATATATATATATATATAAGAGAGAGAAGAGAGAGAGAGAGAGAGAGAGAAAATCTTAAAATCTTCCTTGAGACCCAGAACAGAGGTGCCAAGGGGTATTATGAAGTATATAAATGTCAATGAAAATATTCTCCGTAACCAAGAAACTTTCGATGTTTTGGACGGGAAAAAATGCTTACAAACTTTTCCTTTACTTGTTTTTACACAGCATCCGGCGCCTTATTCCCCTAAAATATTCATGCGTAAAGGCAAAGCCTAACTGCTGACGCCAGAAATAAAATTCTGAAATCTGGAACAGCGACGGATGCTCCCTCTTCTAAAAAGATCCCCCACAATTCAACAGATACAATAATTTACGTATCTGATAAGAAGATCTACTTAAGACATAAATTATATCACTTGAACAGGGAAATTATGAATGAGGAATATCACAAATTATCTTGACATACTCTTATAAAAATGAGAAGAGTATGCCAAGCTACAAAATTTAGTCCTCACTTTCGCACGATTTGTCTTTATATAATATTTATAAACACTGAAAATATGTGTTTAAAGAATACTAATCTGTTATATGCGACGCAGAAACTTATGGTTATAACCACTGATTTTTATCATCTGACTCCATTAACTACTTTAAAATGAAAAATAAAACAAAGATTATGTAAACATAGGCACTCTCGACGAATTAGATGCTGCAGTGTGTATCGACATTTTTCATTCTAATGAAAATTCAGATTCAGTGTCCCTACTTGCTGATTTGCCTGCATGATAGATCCCAACCCCTTTATAAAATTAAGTGCGAAATGAATATTGTAGAGTATGTCATATCATTTTCATAGTGACTTTCATTTTTAATTGCTAAACCTTATAACTTATAAAACACTGGAAGGTATAAAGAGATTATGCATACAATTTCATCAAGTCTGAACATTTATAGGAGTAACAACCGCCAGAAGTTTTATTTATTAAGTTAAGTCACTGCTCCATTCATTCTCAGCATATAAATCCCCTATGAAGGATAACTTTTATGACCGCAAGCAATACGGCAAGTGAACATCAAACCTTTGTGACAAATTTTCAACGATTTATGACTAATGGCGACATACGTTTGCCACCAAATGACCTCAAACATTGTGACTATTTGTCAACAAATGTCTGACCAAATGACAACAAACGTTTGAGACAAAATGTCAACAAACGTTTGTGATAAAATGTCAACAAACGTTTGTGACAAAATGTCAAACGTTTGTGACAAACTGTTAACAAACGTCTATGACAAAATGACAACAAACGTTTCAATACGAAGTACAACGCCAAGCCGTCGTAACGCGCGAAAGGGTCCCCCATCCATTATTAAACTGGTGAGTAATTATGTATGTTTGTCTGGCAATGGTTCGGTAAAACAGACCGCGGAATATAGCTCTATGGCCCCTAATTGAGGATAACGATAACCAAACATGCCGCTGTTTACATCTGGGCTGAACGTTCCCGATTCACTTGTCTAAATCGCTCTGCTGGCTGTAACACATCCGGAATGCCCTTAAACAAACAGCATTAAACACTTCCCCAAAAGCTTGAATGGGGAATTTCCATCCCATGGATAGTCTCTCCCGCGGGGAAACTTCAAAAAGAATCTTTATTCCCTTTGCCGTTCCAAAGAAGCGAACATATTCTGTACATACAAGTGCTTCTAAATGTCCAAGAGAAACTTTTTTTTCCGTGAAGTATCTAAATAAATCATGATGCTTCTCTCATGTAATTTCATGTGAAATGATTTGATAAAACCGGGAAAAAGAAGCAAAACATTTTGGTAAAGTACCATATACTCAAAGAAATCAACTTAACTTTAAATACACTACACACTACCACCGTTTTTCACGTCATTAGGTACAAGAATAAGTACACATTTATGCACACTTACATAATTATACTAAACAATAAAAAAATATTATTCTTAACCATCTTAAAGGAACTAAATATCATAAATTAGTAGCCACTTTTTCGAAGATAAATTCTGAGCCATACTTTGATCTGACATACTGGGTATTCACCAACATAAATACCATTGCATCCCAAGAAGACATATAAAATATCTTAGACGTCATTTTGTATGAAAATTAAATACCCTCTGACACCAAAACCCGTTTCTTCCTTTCACCATAACAACTATTCCTGGTCCATATCAGTCCTGTTTCTAAATATACTAGAAAACATTGTATGTGTAAAAGAGATATAATACGTCAGACCATCAACGCAGTGACATTAATTCCAAGTAGATTTCACATGCCCTTGCGTGGAAAATCAATACCGTAAAACAAC
>NC_087202.1:24028589-24041089 GCF_015104395.2 Macrobrachium nipponense | reverse complement strand
AACAGGTAATAAATATCGTTTTACTACTCTGGTCTCAACTGAAGAAATTTCTAACACACACATATATATATATATATATATGTGTATATATATATATATATATATATATATATATATATATATATATATATATATATATATATATATATATATATATATATATATATATATATATATATATATAATATGCTAGCCTAGCGAGCAGAGGCAAAAATTCAGTCTTCCATACGCATTGCGCATTTTTTGCTATGAAGTGTTCCGTATGAAAATTTCTTAGACCTCACGGTTCTCCAAATGTTCCTCCCGATTTTTCAACAATTTAAATTTTTACCTGAGAACCAACATTTTCTTCTGGCTGTCAAGTTTTACCAGTTTTTCCAACTATTTCTATGTCAAAACAGTTGCCTTAAAACTTAAAACTTTTTCTCCTCAGAAGAGTACCATTCTAAATTCCCAGTTGTCATTTCCCTTCTCTCATTTCAAAATCTTCTCAAATTTAGAAAAAATCAACTCCTCATAGTCTGAGAAAAACCTGCCATTTGAGTTATAAACTCTCTTTTGTAACCTTTCAGTCCTTGAATCATTCAGAAAAGCTGACAGTCCCATTGGATATTCTGTACACTCGCAAGAATAATTCTTAAGCCTCTCAGACAGGGAATCACCATCTCCTTTCGATATATCTTCATATACAAGTATATTTCTAAAACACCCCTGCCATCGTATAGTGCGCGTCTTCAAATTTATGTTGCATATATACCAAACAATTTTGCTTACACCACTCACAATCACACACATATTTTATATATATATATATATATATATATATATATATATATATATATATATATATATATATATATATATATATATATATATATATATATATATATATATATATATATATATATATATATATAGTAAGAATAAAATTTAATGAATAAAATTTAATGATCAAATAAGAATTAAAAAAAATAAGAATGAAAATTCTTATTTATTTTCATTCTTATTTTTGATTCTTATTTGATCATTAAAGTTTTATTCTTACTATATATATATATATATATATATATATATATATATATATATATATATATATATATGTTTATATATATAATATATATATATATATATATATATATAGTAAGAATAAAATTTAATGATCAAATAAGAGTAAAAAAAATAAGAATGAAAATAAAAAAGCAAATAAGTTCAATCGAACTTATTACCATAAAAAGTGTCACTCACCAAATAGTCGATTTGTTATTTCCTGAACCAAAAAATTTTGTTTCCATGATTTTTTTTGTGTGTGTGCTTTCGTCTCTGTCGAAGCCATAAAGCAATTTTAGTTGGGCTGCCAAAATGGCATCTTTGGATGACATCTGGGGATTTGCAATCCGAGATGGCCATATTGCAATATCACTCTTTGTTCTTTATTGTAAATTCCTGTGCAATATCTCTTTTCATAAGTTTTCTTGTGTGTAGAATATTCTTTTTTTTTATTGCAGGTCAATCTCATGCGTTAAAAAGTCAGGTTTGACATCTGTTTTGAGAAATAATGCATACTTCAACAGAATGTGACCATATATTGTAAAAAGGAAATAAGATGAGTATATATCTTTGTGATGCAATTTTAAGGTTCCTTTTGCACCAGACCAAAATCCACACAAAAGGCACAAAGAAGAGTTGAAGCATCGGCGAGTAATGGAAGCAAAAGATCGCGGTCTCACCGAGGCAGGGGTTGAGAAGTATCCATATCCACTGGAACACCACAACCCTCATCTATACAATCCTGTACTGGCCAAATTGCACCTGCTTTCGTGAATGTGGCTGAATTATTTATGAGCGAAGAAAAGATGGAAAGGAAATTTAATGAAAGTCTGCCTGATGGGTTTTACAACTCAATCAATAGTCCCATCAAGACGATGTCAGTTTTAAAAAAATGATGAAAGGAAACACAGCCAAGCCTGTAATACACCTTGAGAAGCTTTTTCTTCGACTGTTAGTGATAGATCGACGTCGTCAGATGAAACTTGAACCTCTCTTTGCCTATGAACTGTGTGCCGTGTCCCTCATCTCTAATTGATGAACATAGTAGTTGCCTACATAAAGGTAGCAAGTCACAGCTGGTCAAATGCCATGGTGTGCATGACACATTGTCAGCTCCGGCATAATTGTTCATTGTAGATATTTCACAAATGTTTTATCATATTGTGTGGCCACATGGGGGCGCTCTACCAGATTTAATTGCCTCCATCCATGGTCTAGGCCTAAGTCACTACCCACTGGAAATGAAAAAATAATTGTCTTTGACAATTACCAAGATGTATCTACAAAGGACCATGAGAGAAAACGCCGGGCTGGTGATGGTATCATCAACTATGAGCTCTCCATTGCCAGCCCATTACCAAACAGAGATGTTATTCCTGAAAAGCAAGAGCAACATGCGGAGACAGGCTAACATGTATACTCTCATTGTTGATGACAATATGACAATGGAAACTCCAGACAATGGTGCATTTGGCCACGATGAGGCAGACATCAGTATGATTTCCTATGCCCTTCAGGGTACGATACGTGTGCTTAGTAATGACTGATGTGTTTGTCCTGGGCAGACACAGTGCAAAGTCCAGATGGAGCCTTGGGATCGGACAGTCCTTGATATCAATGCCACTTGTGCTAAACTAGGGACAAAATCTCTTAAACCTCTTAGCATACATGCCCTCAGTGGATGCGACACAACCCATATCCACAGAGTAAAGGTAAGATCAGGGCATTAACATTTTACTGAGAGGGGACTTCACAGGCTTGGTGATGTACAGTGTGAAGTGGGTACTACAGAGGCTGATTTAAAGGAAGCAGGAAAGCCCTTCTTTCTTGCTCTATATAGTAAGAAGCCAGGAAATTCTATGGAATCTGCCCGCTTTACATAAAAAAGACAAAAAGCCCCAAATTGATGACCCTGCCTCCAACAACACAAAACCTGATGCAGTATGTGCTGAGAGCTCATTTGCAAGTGATGCTGTGGAGGGCAGCAGACCACCAAGTTCCGCCTAGTAAATCAGCAGTATCACAAAATTTGAATGGGAGATTGAAGATGTTATTCCTGTACGAATATTAGAAGGGGAAATATGGGACAGTTATAGAATGAAAGAAAACTTTAATTGGAAAAATAACATAGTTAATTAATTCTGTACAAGAATCCCCATAATAAGAGCTAGTAGATATTTTATTAGAACAAGACAATGGAAAGTTAAGTTTTCAAGTTGATGCTTACAGGCCATCTTGAATCATGCAAATTATCGGAGTTGCCTAAAGATCCCATTTGGGCATCTAAGGTACAATCGTTCTAAATTCAAATCTAAATCCAAACTAGCAAAACATCTTCCTAGGAAACATTTCTAGGTTGACTATGGAATAGATAGGAATGTCAAATCGACTAAAAAAGCAACAAAACTCACAGCTTTGAAGTAAAAAAAAATATCCAGGAACAGAAAAATATGGAGCACCCTAGCTTAATTATACACGCTTCTCTGCATACGAAACATAAGGGCACTAAGGTGCAGGAAAATTAGAGAAAAGAAAGATGTAGATAATATAATAAAAAGTAATAAAAAGTGGCACTGCTGATGGGATTTTGGCATCCACAGTGGCACCTCTTTGATATGCAATACCCCTGAGGATGGCAATAAAAACTTGAATCTCAAGATGTTACGAACGAACATGTTAACACTGAACTTTTTAAATTTTTTTGAAGTGGTTACAAACATACAAGTGGTGAAAGAAGATTTTTTTTCTATGAATCTACGCTACTGGTTGACAGAAACACGTATATCATATACAACAGCTGATCAAAATACTGCCAACTCACATGATATTTGTGTAGAGAAACACAGGGAATGCAGTCATATGTGTTTCGTTTGTTATATAGATTTTCATAAGCCCGAATCATATAAACAAAAATACGCACCGACTCATTTATAAATAATTACACACGTGACAGTATAAGTGGGTTTATGAATATCATATGGACAGTAAACAAATTAACAACCACATCACACACATTTATGCACATGCAATACGTATAATATATAAGTATATGTACTATATATATGAGAATACCACAGGAATATAACAGGCAGATGTTCAGTACCAAGCGCTTTCTCCTGTTTATTCAGGTACTGACCTGCCTGTCATTTTCCTGTGGTATTCGCTTATATAATGACGTCACGTGCATCTACTGTGATATTTTTAAGCATATATAAATATATATAATATATATATATATATATATATATTATATCACACACACACACACACATATATATATATATATATATCTATATATATGTATATATATACATACACATATATACGTATACATATAAAAATATATATATATATATAGTATATATATATATATATATATATATATATATATATATACATATATATATATATATATATATATTATCGTATATATATATACATATATTATATATCTATCTAAATATAATATATATAATATATATAAGTATATATATATTATATATATATATAGAATATATATATATATATATATATATATAAGCAACAATCCAAATATTTCATGAATGATACAAAACCTCCAGTCAATGACTACTTAGATATATATCGCACATAACTAAAAATAAAACCGTCAAAAATACAATATGGAAAAAAGAATTTTAAAGAGGTTCGATATCTCCGATACAAACGACACGGAATTTTCTTTGGCTTAGACTTTGTTTATTTTTACTTTTTTTGAATATATATATAATCGACTTGTTTTTACATTCAATGCGAAGGTAGAGGACTGAAAATCGAAATGGCGAGGGAAATCATAACCTTTCCTGTGCGTGACAACACAGTACTATCTTCTAACTGTTATCCCTTCCCCCCCCCCCCCCCCCCACCCCCACCCCCCCCCCCCCCCCCCCCACCCCCGAAATCATTAATACCTTGGCGTGAGGCCAGCAGATGGTAACCGCGATAGCTTACCTCCGCCCTCCCTCGCTGCGTGCGACGCCTACTTCAGATTCCTTCCTCATTCACGCCCATCACTCCCGCCCGCCCGACGGCTCAGTGTCCTCGCGCCAACTCTCCCTCTTCCCGCCCTCCCGCCCCAGAGGCCCATCTCTCTTTCCGGAAATCTCTTCGGGCGTCTTGGGCTTATAATCTTAATCATAATTACTGTAAAAAGCGCTGACTAAGATCCGGCGCAGCATTTCTGAGACAGTTTGAAGTTCATTTCATTAGTGAAGATGTGAATGGCGTCGATTTGTTCATTAGAGGAAGGGTGGTTAAAAGGCGTCTTTCAAGTGGGATCGCCAACCACAACCCTCCCCCCCACCCCCTCTTCCAGAGGTCTATTCCTCCTGTACCACTATCACTTCCTCCTCCTTCCCCTCCCTCAATATCCCACCCACCACCCCAATTATCCCAGGGGCCCCTCCTACCCTTCCCCTGCCCCTATCCTCAGCCGCCCTCCGCTAAGTCTCACATATCGTCTTGACAAACTTCCTCCTCCGATAAATTAAGAAGACTTCTGGGCTTTGATAGATGATGCATTTTTCATGTGGCTCGTAATTGTTGGGAGCGATAGACGTTGAAACCTGGAGACATCTGGCGCTTCATCTTTTTTTGGTTTCTCTCCTGTCACTAGCGGTTCTATTATTCCCGAAAGAACGCTGAAGCAACGCATTGCTCCCCTAAAACAATTCTCCTTTGTATTTTGATAATTTACTTACATCTTTATCTATTTATTTATTTATTTGCCTTTTTTTTCTTTTCTAATAACTCATGTCTTCTGTCCGTATTTCCTATTACCTCCTGTTACTTCTTTCAAATGAACACACTACTCTTTGAATGCTTGAATTTCAAATAACAGACCTTTGTGGGCTTGTTCCATATGAATACGGTCACCTTCTGAGTAATAATAATAATAATAATAATAATAATAATAATAATAATAATAATAATAATCAAAATAATAATAATAATAATAATAATAATAATAATAATAATAATAATAATAATAATAATAATAATAATGAAGTGTTTCAATTTCGGTTAATGATCTTAAAGTTTGGAGATCCTTTATGAATAACCCAACAGTTTGAATAAACACTTTTTTCTATTGGATTTTTTTTCTCTCTCGTTTAATTCTCTTGAAAAAATAGTCATACATAACCCGAGTATATACGTAAATATTAGTATAAACATCGCTGCAATAATTCTAGAAGAGGCTAATTGTCCACATGGACCACTAACATCAGAAAGTTTGTCTGCTAAGCACAGCGATGAATGAGAATTTCTAAAAAAAATTTCAATCTATCAAGAACAATTCTACAACAAACATAAATCGCAACAACTTACAAACTCGTAGACACAAAGCTGCAGAAGGAAGGACATTCTTCGTCTTCACTCACCTGGAATTAAATGAGAAAATATTAAAAAAGTTCTCTTAAAGACAAATTACTACGATCAGTTTTCGATAAACAAGAAGGTTAAAGAATTTAGATTTTTAAAAAATATCCCCTTGAAATACAAGTGTGAAATGATCCCCCATTTTGGATGTCTGTCTGGCTGTGTGCATTTCTCTCTATGCACACAAATGAGGGATTTGGGAGGCTGGAAAGGGGGGGGGGGGTAATGGGGGGCGGCACAAGAGTAGGCCAACAGTGAGGAGAGCCTCGTTTTAAAAGGCTTCGGTCATCAATACCTTCGCCGTCAGTGGAAGAGGCTTCCTGGGTCCTATATTAAAATTCTCCCAACCTTTTGTTTTCCCGCACAGGACCTTGAGACGCTCTCCATTCTCAGCACAGACATCTTAGATAAGAACCCATTTCAAGATGAGGCGAAAAATAAAGATGAAAAAAAAAGGGAGAATCTTCGATAGTCATTAGTTCTTCTACTTGAAAATACGGCTGGGAAAAAAAAACTAACGGACTGCAACAATCTTGAGTATCAGTGACTGTAGTTCTAACATAGTACTAAATAAATAAGTACTGGCAGTCACTGCCGAAATTATGAATGGGAAATTTCAAGCGATCTTCAATGATTTCAGTGATTTGAATATAGACAAATTTGGTTAAATAAAAAAAAATAATAATAACACGCAGATACGCAGATGTCTCATAATTGTAGAATAATCATGCATTTATAAACACATACGCATACTTAAATGTCCTTTAATATATAATTCACTCTACCTCGGAATTAATATATTTTCATATGTTTAACCGAAGGGGAATTTTCTAGACGATAATAGAAATGCCGGCCGACGGGCACGAACCATCGACATGTTCAATTCCAGGACTGGCAGTGAAGCCTTAGCGGTGGGGGGTGGGCTAAGGCTTCACTGCCAGTCCTGGAATTGAAAATGTTGATGGTTCGTGCCCGTCGGCCGGCAATTCTATTATTGTCTAGAAAATTCCCCTTCGGTTAAACATATATAAAAATATATTATTCCGAGGTAGAGTGAATTAGATATTATAGGACATTTGTAGCTCGATATGTATATGAATCACGGTAATGTGATATGACTTATTATATATATATATATATATATATATATATATATATATATATATATATATATATATATTATGGAATATGGGGATACTGGAAGATTGCATTATTGATGTTATGTATTTTACCGTTACTCTATCTGAACTAAGAACTGAGTGACATCTCAGTTTTTCAGGAGGACGACGTCAACTTAGGCGCTATATAAGATAGTGGAAGAGGTCTGGCTGTTTAGGGAAGGATCTAGCTGCTTGATAGTTAACGATTCCAGGATGGAGAGAGAGTGGTCATTGGGTGCTTGGGCGATAACATTAAAATCTTCATAAGAGAATGATGTCTTGCATTTCTTACAGTGGTCTCTTATATTAGAAAATTCTTTAGTGTTTAATTGACATAATTTTTATATATACAATTGTAAATGTTTTTTCAGTATTAAGTTTTCAATGTTTTTAAAATATGTTTTTCAACTATTTTTTATCTTGTTTTTGTTTGTTTTAAATTTAAGTTTCTTGTTTTTAGAATTTGTGAGTTTTTTTTAACCGAGTCCATTTTTTTTTATTTTTACTCTTTGTAATTTTACAGCCCTGATGATGAGATATGTTGTCTCGAAAATTTGGCCAATAAATTTACAATGCTACGATGGCTGTATGCAATTTTATTCTTTCTATATATATATATATATAGATATACATATATATTCTAAAAGCTCCAATAAAGAATACTGAGCAAACTCAATCCAAACGACCTTTAGCAGGGAAAGAATCGACCAAACAAACGAAAACATTCATACGGCCAGGTTCCATTTACCTATGGCTGTTCAAATCTAGTTTTTTTAATGTTTAATATCTATAAGTGATTAGAAACGGACTGGCCAATCAAGAGCTGAGTACCCAACTCGATATCACCGTATTATGAGAGTAAACATCGCCACCCATCTAGATGAGAAGTAATTCCATTCCAATTAACAAACATACTGCGCGTTCCATTTCTGAAAGCCTACGGACTGAAAATGCCCTACACTCCTGAAGCGCGCGCATTTTTCCATCCAAGAGAAGTACATAGCTGTATATTTATTTTTAAATCAGAATGAAAATGACAATCCGACATTTTCATGGGTAACAGACCGGACAGGCTAAATGACCAACTGACCGTCCATATTTTATGGTGAGAATAAGAAATCCGGGGTAATATGCCTATGCAAAGAATGAGATAAACGGAATTTTATGCCGATGAAAAGAATAATGTGGGGTGTTATACCTATGGAAAGAATATGAAATATGGGGTATTATACCTAAAAAAAAGAATCGGATATACGTGGCATTATATCTATGAAAAGACTAAGAAATATGAGGCATTTTACCTTTGGAAAAAATTAGATATAAGGGTTATTATGCTTATGGAAAGAATATAATGCACGGGGTATTATACCTATGGAAAAAATATGAAATATGGGGTATTATACCTGGGGAAAGAATCAGATATGCGTGGTATTATACCTATGGAAAGAATAAGAAACATGGGATATTATTACCTATGGAAATAAGAAATAGGGGGTATCATACTTATGGAAAGAATAATATGGGGTATTATACCTATGGAAGGAATAAGAAATATGAGATATTATGCCTATGGAATGAATAACAAATATGGGGTATTATAACTATGCAAAGACTAAGTACAATAGGATATCATAGCGGCACAACAATCACCCCCCCCCCCCAAAAAAAAAAAAAAAAGACTCGTCTCCAAAGGTAAGTTTCTATATAAAATGTGTTTTTGTAAAAAAGCGATCATGCAACAAACCCACATTGGCAGTTAAAAATAAGTCATTTCGCCTTAACCGAATGTTTCAAAGTAGCTTTTCCTTTTCGTATCAGTTTTTGTTTCTCTTATTGTCATTTTTTTCTTATGATTCCATTTCCTTCACTAATTCAAACAAATGACACCCCACATATATTAAATTTCTCTTATAATTGCCTTATCTATTCAACCCAATTCATTCTCAGTCTCTCTAAACACCTACACTTCTGTCTACCACATAGCATACGTAGTAGTATATGCTTCTACCCATAAATGAGTACATTCTAATTACGTCATTACCAGTGAAACATGAAAGGGCATTCAATACGAATTCATTCCGAGACTACTTCGGGATAAGCCGGCATGCAAATGACTTCACATAATCCACACAGCCACTAATGGACTTGCCTAACATGCTTAGTCAAAAGTAAAATGTAAAAAACATAATAGCCTTTGTAACTCAGATCACGGTCATTAAAACGTGTCAGAAAAACATTTATTTAATTCTTGTTGTAATACTACAATGAAGCCATTGTGAGGTTCCTGAATAGTTCTATTGTTTATTAAGAAACCAGAAAGATTATTTTCGTGTCATTTCTTGTTCAAAAAGCGTAATTATTTTTGGTAAAATGTAAGTGATGAGTTTAAGTAATAGTTTTCTGATGTTACGAATTTTTGTTAGTTCATCTGACATTTGTTTGTGTCTATACATATAAACATACATACATACAAACGTGAGCACACACCCATCACCGTACACATGAATATATATATATATATATATATATATATATATATATATATGATATGCAAATGTATATATATATATATATATATATATATATATATATATATATATATATATATAAACCCTACAACTATTAAAGATTAAGACGAGTACAAATTCATATCAGGCGAACGGGACGAGCAATTTAAGACACTTCTCTAATCTAATGTTACAGGACATATGAAACGAAAGATGAGTTGTTATCAACAACCAAATTATTCTATAAAAACACCAATTACTAATAAGCTGAAGGTGTACAAAAATGAAAGCAGAGACAAGCAATAAATGAGATGTGTGAATGATATACTTCCTTTCCTGGGAACCCTACGCTGCACTGCTTCCATAACAAAATACTGGTTTAGGAATTACATGCGATTCCAATTCTCTCCATGGAAACGATTTGAAAGTTGATGGCCATAGGAGGTAGGAGAGGGAGGGGGGGGGGCGCTTAGCACGGTGATGCTTGGGTTAGGGGGTTGGTTAAGGGACCATATAAGTGTTATGGGAAGGGGGGAGATGGGGAGTAAGGTGTTGGTTTGAACATAGAGATAAAACATGCCTCGAAAGAGTCGACCGAGTAAGACCTCATAATTCACTCAATGGAGGCCAAGATTAAGAAGGCATGGCACGCCTCAGAACACAATATCATATATCAAGAAACAATATGTCTCGATACAGTGTCTGCAAACTATACACAAGGCAAAAGGGGAAAAAATAATAATACGGAAAATATTGATGCCATTTATCAAAAACAGTTTCGTATAAATCAGATCAATGAGGCTACTGTAGCGATGCATCATGAAACAATGATGAATAAATCAAGGAGGGAAACCAACACGGGGGAGAGAGAGAGAGAGAAGAGAGAGAGAGAGAGAGAGAGAGAGATTCTCACTATAAGGTAACAAGTTGGGGATATCCTTCTAAAAAACGCCCTCTCAATTTTTTTTGCCGTCATCCGTAACCCCGATCCACTCAACCCCCTCCCAACCTCAAAACCCCCTACCTAGGTGAAGACAAAAAAAAAATATGTGCAATAAAAAAAATGAAAAGAATCAGAGACCCCTTGTGCACTAAGAGAATGATCGCCATAGAAAAAAATCGGTTCGCATCTAAACGACCGTTTTAAAATCATCTGTGAGTGGGTGCTTTGTCATCCATCTAAAAAGTCATTTCTATTCGGAAGAAACTGAACCACTGGCTCTAACAGTGCCAATATTTCATAGGAGACGTATGGGAGGATATCCAAAATGTGAACAGTCGCAGGGAAGGCGATGGGCGAGACCAGTGAAGGACTCGACAGAACATGGAAGTTGGTGAGGGGAGAGGGGAGGGGTGAGGGGGAGGAGGGAGGGAGAGGGGTGAGGGGAGACGACAACACGTAGAAGAGAAGGGGGACGTGAAGGGAGATCTGCTGGGGCCTGTCAAGAATTTTGAACATTAATCATAATAAAAATAATAAGAAGATCTTTAAATAGCATGTAAGGAATGTTAAACAATAAACAAAGGAAATTGCCCAATTTTTTTTCCCGAAGTTGAGTCAAATTCAAGACAAAAGTATGAAATCACTATATTTAGAATTGAAGTTACCTTGATTCTTTGGAAATTTTTTCAATCTCTTGAAGGCTTGATAAAAGTAGAATTATAATTCTACTTTTAGCATCCAACTCTGAGTCAAATCCGAAATGTAATTAAAAATATTCCAAAAAACGAGACCCAAGAACATCTCTGTCTGGTATTCCATGATATCCATGGTTTTCACCTACAACAACAAACTTCTGTCCTGAATATTCATCTACAGCTACATATCTCAAATACAATTATTTTTTCTATAAAGTAAATTAAAAAAGTAAAAAACTTTAATTATATATTGCTTCCTTGGACGGAATTTTTTGTCTGTATATATATATATATATATATATATATATATATATATATATATATACTAATCACATATACTACGCATATACACACACACACATATATATATATATGAATAATATATATATATATATATATATATATATATATATAATATATATATATATATATATATATAATATATAAAGAGAGAGAGAGAGAGAGAGAGAGCAAAGCTGGCATACAAGTATAATGACAGATGCAATTTCCTACGACATTCCATAAAACGATCAACTGACGCTGACTCGAAACGACCAACAAAAGCTGTCCAGTCATATAAAATTTGAGAGAGGACTAATGAAAAAAAATAAGCCATGGGGCTTGAGGATAATTTACAATTTATATCGGAGGAGCAAAAAGGACAAGAAAACAGTTGACGCTGAAATTGACGGTAGAGACACTAAAATCTACACATAAAACTTATTTTTTTTTTACAGTCCACAGCTCTTGA
>NC_087202.1:24003589-24023589 GCF_015104395.2 Macrobrachium nipponense | reverse complement strand
GAAACAAAGCTAAGTATTACTTCTTGCACATAGAAAGTGAGCACAAAAAATATTGTAATTAATATTATTCAAATAAGCTATGGGCAGCTGCCAAAACAGAAATGCTATTCCTGAAAACTTAAAGTAAAAAAAGTAACAAAGAAAACTATACTACACGGTTTATCCTTGAAAACACACTGACAAACACAACTTACCTATAAAGAAGGAGATATACATACTTAGAATATTAAAATTTGTTTATCTCTCCATCTATCGTTCCTTCTTTCTATGCGTAAACGGACCTGTGTATATCCATGATGGAACCCCACCATCTCTCCAAAGTAGGGGACCGTATCTACCCGATTAATCTTGCTTATCTAAACATACAATTTTGGAAAATCCTATGAGATGCTCCTATCTGATTCTCTCTCTCTCTCTCTCTCTCTCTCTCCTCTCTCTCTCTCTCTCTCTCTCTCTCTCTCTCAGCCTAACCAGCTCATGCATAAATACCGATGAGTTCCTTATGCAAATTCCCCCAGATCTCGATATCACTGTCATTTCCTTCCTGCTTCCATTCTACTACTTGGAGTTTAACCATAAACACTTTGAGTTTCTTTAAATGCTGATGTTTACGATAACCGCCTTTTGGCGTGCGTGCGTGTGTGTGTGTTTGAGCCCGCATGTGAATAAACATTTTTGTGGCCGTTGCCTAAAGAGGAACAACTGTCCCAAATTAACATAATTACAAACATAAAAAATACACATATACACACAAATACTTAAAAAGTTTATTTTATATTCATCTACATATATACATACAAATATATGTAGTATATGTATGTATGTATATATATATAAATATATATATATATATATATATCATATATATATATATATATATATCGTCTAAAGGGGAACAATTGATCCATATTAACATAATTGAAAACAAATAAGAACGCACATAAAGACATACACACATACACATTTACAAACTAAAAGTTAAGTATAATCATCTATACCAAAAACACACACACACACACACACACACACATGTATATATATATATATATATATATATATATATATATATATATATATATAGATATATCGGATATCCACATCCGCATCTGCACTGATAATGTCTTAACATCCGCATTAGCATTGCGAGCAACATCCGCATACGCATCAGCAGTTTGAGAATGCGGATACGAGGATATCATCCCCTGCTCAGTGTTCAATAGTTCACACTTACATTGTAGCTAAAAGTATTTTTTTTCCCTAAATTTCGTCTTTTAACTATATTATACAGAATACATGATACACAATTACACATACTCTCTCTCTCTCTCTCTCTCTCTCTCTCTCTCTCTCTCTCTCTCTCTCTCTCTCTAATGGAAAGAATGGCTTTGAGTTTTGTTACCCTTCTAATGCAATGAGCATGAAATAACCTCGTGCTAAGACAACTAAAACGTTCGTGATTTGCTGTTACTGTTTGTAAGTTCATATAAAAGTATGTACACACAAACATGAGCATCAATTATGTTTCTACTTTCAATAAGTACATCAAATATTATGTGGTAACACATAATTTTGAATTATTTAGCTGAAATTTCGTCTTTAACAATTAAATCTAAATTATTTAGATTTACAAAGTATTTGCATCCCCATCCGCAAGGTATGGTCATCTGCATTCCCATCCGCAAATTTAACACATTATCTGCATCCACATCCGCATCCGCAAATGTAACAAATTGATATCCACATTGGGAAATCCCATTTTCAGGCACCCGCTACATCTCTAATGTACATATTTATATATTAAAGACTGGAGGTCGGAGGCCAACGTATTGAACAACCCTATCATCTCCTAAGGCACAAAATAGGCAATGGGACAAGTCCACAACTTGGATGTTGAAGAGGAAAATCTATACATAAATACACACACACACAAATATATATATATATTATATATATATATATATATATATATATATATAATGTGTATGTATTTTTGCATGATAATAAGTACATACATACACACACATACATATATATATATATATATATATATATATATATATATATATATATATATATATATAATAGATAGATAGATAGATATATTTTGCCGCATGGAATTCTGAACTTCCTGCTTTCCTCAAGTTTGAGCATGTTTTCTCCCATAGGACAAAATACACATAGTTTTTTTTCTCTCAAATCCAAAAGATTTTAATTTCATTTACGTGGATAGATATATTTTCCTGAAATCACCTGGACGTCCATGGGACATGGCAAAGCGTGGGCCTTGCAACTCTCAAATACTTGCAAAAAGTTGGAGGGATAATATCATCTAGCTTCATATCCACGAGAGGGGAAAGGCCTATATAAAATACTCACACACACGCACACACGCACACACACACACACATATAAATATATATATATATATATATATATATATATATATATATATATATATATATATATATATATAATTCATATTATGTAGTTAAACTGTCAAGAGTAATCCCATATTAATAAGGTATATATACAGAAAAAACATACAAATTATCGATTGCACGGAGCAACAAATCGTCTTCAAGCTATTTATTAGAATATCGGCTTTTGAATTAAGTCTTGCATCCTCTACTCTCCAAGTGTATGATTAAATGGGTAATTTAATAAATAGCAACACACTGGTTCCATGTAAATACACAATCATTAAATCGTCAGCTGTAAAGTATACACAATGATATCATCATTTAGAGTTATCGCCACATAAAAAATGCAATAACTTGAATATGAGAGATACGAGAGAGAGAGAGCAATACAGACAGAACGAGAGAGAGACGAGAGAGAGAGAGAGAGAGAGAGAGAAGAGAGGAGAGGAGAGAGAGAGAATTTTACAACTCGAATAATAAAAAAAAAAACAATTTGAACGAATAAAGCAAGGAAAAAGTTCCAGCGAAGAATTTCTCCTTGACTGGATTCCAGGAGACTCTGACTCCTAACACAATATTCCGTCATTTTGGCGGTAGCTCAGCGAGGTGCGCCGTGGGACTGATACCTCTTCCGCGCTAGGACGAGTTAAGGCTTCACCATAGTGCAACTTAACTTTTCTCTCTAAAGTTAGAAAGCAAAATGCCAAAGGGAGCGAAGCGGCAGCTGGGGAGTAAGAAGCCTGTGTCACTTGCATCGCTGGTGAAAGTCATTCTTGTTACAAGCAATTGTGTGCAGCACGTTCGCATGCAATCGTATTCACATGCGTCTAAATGCACAAAGATTCGTGAAGAAGAAAGTCAGACATAGACGCAGACTATTAGAATTCATACACAAATACAATTTCACAGAGGTAGAATTAGAGAGTGCGATATATATATTAATATATATATATATATATATATATATATATATATTATATATATATATATATATATATATATATATACACACAAGTACTTTTTATACACAAGTACAAATCCCAAAAGGCAGGAGGGAGAATTAGAGACTATTGAAATCTTACAGCAGAGCTTACAATATCAAAATTCTCTAAATTGTAAAAACCCAATAGACTATAAGGAAAAAAAACTTTGAATTGGTGACCACGACACGGGAGGAACACCTTAATATTTTAGAATTATTGGTTATCAAGAAAATCGTTCCATCACTTAATAATCATTTAAACTTCTACCCCCTTAGTACCCCTCCCCTATTCTTGTTTACTTCCTAACCTTCTTAATAAACTTTCATCCTTTCGACTTTACTACTGAAGGTAATCTATTTCTTGTTATGTCATTTTCGTTTTTCTATTTTTAGAGTATTTTCATTTTTGTATCTTTTTAGCCAGAAAAGACGGGATATGGGTGATCCCTGAGCGCAGCTATTAATAAATTAATACATACATATATGTATATATATATATATATATATATATATATATATATATATCTTATATATATATACATATATATATACATATATATATATATATATATATATAATATATATATATATATTTATATATATAGATATATATCACACTCCCTAATTCTCTCTCTTCCCTCTTGGGAGCGGAGTTTAATAATATTATATGCCTGGCTTAATGTTTAACAACACAAATTTTGAAAGCAATACTACAGCGTCTGCAGAATTTAAAAGGACAAACGTAAATATCTGTGACCTCGAACTTCATGAAATATTTTGGCTAAGGTCAGAATGGGTTTGGCTTCGTGCTGGTGTAACATATTAAACTGAAACACAATACCATGAACGCAAGCAAAGTCACCCTGACAAGAACACATCCACATACAGAGTTTTATTAGGCACATGCATGAAATATGAGGACCCATAATATTAAAATAAAAAAATAGTTCGAAAACAGACAAAAAAGGTAACCGAACAGACATATATGATATTATTACATTAATGAGCATAACTGAAATGCTGACTCAGAATATCACGAGAAATATCAACTTGCAAACCATAGCACCGAACCAGTCGTCACCTTACGAATGGTAATAAAAAACGAACTACCTACCACCGCTTGGTTTGTATGTTTATAGATCCACGTTCAACACTTATTTACATCAACTGCTTAGCATCACTTGCAAAGGCCTATGCTGGCATAAGACCAATCAACCAGCTAACCAGAAATAACCAAGTTCCTTTCACTTTCCTGAAGTCTTAGCAGCCAAGTCGTGGGCAAATCGAACTTTCTTTCTGTTTCGGGAAATGTCTAAGGGGGAGAAGAACCAAAGGGTCAAATTTCTTGGAGAAAGCATCAAATATACATTTGCATCTATGCGGGGAGAAGTTGACAATCACGCTGCCTCGGTGGGCCCGCAAGCGGGCTAACGTTAGAGAGAGAGAGAGAGAGAGAGAGAGAGAGAGAGAGTGATTAGCCGACGTTTATTGTTTTGGTGGAAAAAAATTAAGTAGAACAGGCTGAAATGTAAAAAAAAAAATAATTCCAGTGTTCTTAATAAATTTGAAGAAAAATGTTAAAATCGAGTAATGAAAATTTTTTGAAAACTGCGACCAGTAGACAGAAGACGTTTCCCGTCTATAGGCGAAGAGGGATATAGATCAGATTTAGTCTGATTGGAATTTCGAGAATGTCATCAGGTCACGTCAATATTATGCCTGACATCTAAGCATCCGTGTAATTCATAAGTAAAGGCTGAAGTGATGAAATATGAGTGGGCAGCTGCACCCTCGCTTGTTTCCTAAATAATTAGAGAGGGAGTTGACGAAAGAAGACAGATGCTTAAAGAAGAAGAAGCAAGGAATTCCTTGCAATAGTATTTAATTCATAAAACCAAGAAAACGTAAGAACAATGCGAAGATGAGTTGGGAGTAATATGAACCCAAACAACGAAGAGAGATATTGTCAGCAAAGATTAATTACCAGTAGTGAGGAGAGACGGAAAGTTTTTTTCCTACTTTTCTGAGTAATGAAAGCTAACAAATATTTGGGCAACAACGATAGAATGGATTACTGATAATATCATTTCCTTAAAGCACAAATTGAAGGAAGATCCGGCTGACAAAATTTAATCAAAATTAATATTTTTACCATATACTATGATTATGCATAAACAAATTAATATTTTAATGATACACCAAGTAATGATTAAAGTCAGCTGGCACTGACTTCTCAAAATATCTCCAAAATAAAGTTAGCAAACCCACAATTACAATATAAGACTTCAGTTCAACAAAATACAATAAACCTATTCCTACATTGACCGCAGCTACCAGCTACCCTGATAAATAACTAACGAAAAAATCAGTTGTCATCACACAGCCCTTGAACAAGGATTTCTACTGCGTAAAAGAAATGGAATATCAAATGTCATAACACCAACGCGAGCTGACATTTATGAGTTCTTTTGTTCTTTGTCCATTGGCAATTCCTAGTCACATATGAGAGTTTTATGAAGACTTAAATGACTCATCGCTTCTCTCACTGTAATAGAAAACCAAGATGTTTTGTATTAACTTGAAATTACATGACTAAGAAAAAATATGACTCCCTCAACAGATGTTTGACATCAACTATTACAACATCATTACATAGCCCCCGGAATCCGTTAAAACCAACCGCATTCGCTCGTACTCAAGTGAGAAAATATGTCATGCAGTAAACGCTAAGAGACACATACTCTCCTGCCATGAATGAATATCCCATATGTTGGGATACAAAAAACTAAAATCAACACCAATAATTTCACCAGCGACGATCAAATCCGAAGCGAAATAGCGCGGGAGATTCTCCCGCGCTGCAAAACCGATCAACTGCAACCCAAATCAAAGCCGTCTTGTTGAAAAAAAGGGCAACAAATAAATAAAAAAAGGCATACCTAAACCCTCAACATGCCTAAACGCATTAGATGCGAAAGCGTTTTGTAAACAGGAACTTGATAGGGACCAAGAAGGGAAACCGTCCCCAACTTCCACTTGTCTATCCATTACTCAAAAGATTCGAGTTATGTTTAACCACGTCGCCAAAACAGATTGCGTATAAACATCCACCAGGCGACAAAAAAGGAGAGAGAGAGAGAGAGAGAGACCCAGTGGAGGAGAGGTGGCTCATTTGAATAAGCTTGTAAACCATCGGTGCAAGACGTACGGAGCAGATCCACACCTAAATAAATAAGGTGCACGTGTGTGGAACAGTTTATCACTTTTCCGTGAGAAACGATGCGGCGTGTGATGCTCAGCTGAATACCCAAGGGAATACCAAGTCTCTCTCTCTCTCTCTCTCTCTCTCTCTCTCTCTCTCTCTCTCTCTCTCTCTCTCATCCACAAACGATCCAACAAGTAGCTAGCTACACACGTCTTAAACACTTTTTACGAGTTCTGGGTCAATATTTGTACCATACAGGAACTGCATATAAATCGAAATATTAATGACAATTTCCTTACATTGACGACACATTTCACTCAATAAATCTCACCCAGCAAGGACAAATGGCGATGTGGCTACATATTACATATACACCTCGTGTTATCATTTCTTAAATTTCAATATCCTTTTTAGCTATAAAAAAAATGAAGGTGGGTGTATGCGTCATTAGGTTGCCCGAGCGACAAACAGTCCTTCCGACGTCAGATGTATGTGGTGTGAAGAGAAAGATGGGGGTAGCGATTAACGTGGAAGGCGGATGAAAAGAGTGGGGATCGTTGCGAGGAATGAGGCGAACATTCCCAAAGAGAGAGCAGGACCATTGCGAGGAAAGAATAAGATCGTTGCGACGAATGATAAGGGCCTCAATGAGGAAAGAATAGGATCGCTGCGAGGAATAATGTAGATACCGGCGAGGAAAGAACAGGATCGCTGAGAGGAATAAAATAGGAAAGAATAGGATCGTTGCGAGGAATGATGCGGGCATCAATGAGGAAAGTACAGGATCGTTGCAAGGAATAATGAACTCATTTACAAGGTAACACCAAGATCGTTGGAGGAATGAAGTGAGCACTAGCGAGGAAAGGGAAAGAATCGGTTCGTTGCGAGAAAAGCGAGGAAAGGGTAGGATGTTTCGAGGATTGAGGCCGGTTTTTGCAAGGAAAACACGGGAATGCTGCACGGAGAGAGTAAGGACTGCTGCGAAGAATAAGAGCAGAAACGTTGTGAGGAATAATAAGGGCATCAATAAGGAAAGAGTAAGGATCGTTGTGAGGAATAATAAGGGCATCAATAAGGAAAGAGCAGGATTGTTGCGAGGAATAATAAGGGCATCAATATGGAAAGAGCAGGATCGTTGCGGGGAATAATAAGGGCATCAATAAGGAAAGAGCAGGATCGTTGCGAGGAATAATAAGGGCATCAATAAGGAAAGAGCAGGATCGTTGCGAGTAATGATATGGGTACTGAAGAGGAAAGAGTAGGATCGTCATACGGATGATGGCAGGACAGAGGATATATTGAGGATTATTGCGGGGGTTGGGAGGAAAAAGAAAAGTAGGTTCGTGAGGAACGAAGAAGTTGTCAATGAGGAAAGAGCTGTTTTTAATGAGGAAAATATAGATGTTCAAGAGGAAACAGATTTTGCTCGGTGAGAGAGAGAGAAAAAAAAAACACACACACAATGAATGAGAGGAAATATGTTATCATAGCTGGGTATAAGACATAAGGAAGAGAAAAATCATAAGAGAACACACTGTTTAAGAGCGAAGAAAAACCCGAGATGCTTGGCTTAGGTAAGAAGAAATCCAAAATGATTTTTAAATAAGAGATTCATAATCCGAGACTTGACAATAAAGGTCTGACTACCAAATGGCTTTTCATTAAACTCCACAATCTGCAAAATACAGGATTTTTCCATTCAGATTTTTCTTTCACTTGAATTAAAACACCTGCATCTTTTATCAGAAACGCGATATTAAATATTATCTGTTTGAAAAGAAAACGGATAAAAGCTCTGGAGAAAAATGGCAAGTGGAAAGAACAGATTTTTCCAATGCACAGAAAGAATGTTTTGAATAAATAAATGAAAAAAAATTATTCCTAACTGATACCTGCTAATGTAAATATTCAGCTGGGAAAAGAAGGCAGAACAACGAGATGAATTAGGTATAAAGAATAAAAGGTAGGAAAAATTAAATGAAAAATTAATGTAACCTAAATGTCCATTTTATAAAAGACAAATTCGACTAGTCTACAAAGAGAGAGAGAGAGAGAGAGAGAGAGAGAGAGAGAGAGAGAGAGAGAGAGAGAGAATTTGTTTCAAAATAAAAAGAAAAGATTACTTACCTACTCTGTTCTTATTATCTGATCTTTTTTTAACGGTCCTTCCCTATTTTCTACGGTAAGTTACTTAAATATTCCATGCACCACATGACTATTATATATTTAAAAATTTTTGTCAATAAAGGTAAAGCTAAAATTCATGTCATCGACATCTATTGTGATAATAATAGAAAAAGCGATATGTAACAGCAGCATGGGATACAACAAAATAATATTAATTACAGATACTAAATGAAGGTTTTAAAATTTCAATTAATTAAACAGATTTTCAGGTGATAAAAATCAGATTAGTTGAAAAGATATACATATATAATTTTTTTACACAATAAACCTTTCAACAATAACGTTTTAATTCATGATCATGAACAATCCAAGTCATTAATTAGACTTCAACGGTAAACAAGAGTTTACTATGAGATATGGTGATACAATATATCTATATATATATATATATATATATATCATATATATATGTCATTATGTATATGTATATATATATACATATACTATAATGTATATATATATCATATATATATATGATATATATAGTATATATACATATATCTATATATATATATATATATATATATATGTATGTGTGTAGTATGTATATATATATATAATATATATATATATATATATATATACATATACACACACACACACAATCAGAAGGGGCGGCCCATAAAAACTCCAAAATGTAGAAATTCATTGCCTGAAGAAGGAGACAGTTGTTCTCCGTATTATATAGATGGAATTCTGATTTAGCAGAAAAATTTTCTGTCATATATATATTTATATGTGTGTATATATATATATATATATATATATCTTATATATATATTTATTTATATATATAGATAGATAGATAGATAGATAGATATAACCACATACATACATACACACGCGCACGCACACACACACACACACACACACACATATATATATATATATATATATATATATATATATATCTATATATATATGTGTGTGTGTGTGTGTGTGTGTGTGTGTGTGTGTGTGTATAATGGTAAGGCTAAAAGACGCCAGGAAAAAATTAAAAGGTGCTATGAAAGGAAAAGGAAGGGAGAGTCACTAAGTGTGATTTATGCTTGAAAACGATCAGAGAGAGAGAGAGAAGGAGAGAGAGATGATGAGAGAGAGACGAGAGAGTGAGAGAGAGAGAGAGAACTGAGCTTAGAGAGGGAGACTTGGCGACAAGCCAACGTATGTCCCCTTAACGAAAAATAAGAAAAACTATGAAAAAAAAAAATTCTACAGATAGATCAGAGACAGCAGAGTTGTGAAAAATAGTGTCTGTAATTTATAGAGACTATTACTAAAAGTTACAAATGATCATCCCAATTACTTAGATTCTTTAACGGTCAGACTTTTATAAATAATAAATTTTGTAGAGCAATGAAATTTGATTTACCCTTTTTATATCTTAAGAAAAGCAACTGCTAATAGGCTTTATATACATGTATATACGTGTGTATATATATATATATATATATATGTATATATATATATATATATATATATATATATATATATATATATATTCTTTTTCATAAAGGAAATGAGCAGTTATAGGGATTCTTGTAAATGAATTTCTACTACACAGATAACATATATATATATGTATATATATATATATTATATATATATATATATATATATATATATATATATATATATATATATATATATATATATATATATATATATATATAATAATAAAAAGATAAGACAGTAATAGGAATGCATGTATTAATAGGTTTCATTATTATATTATTTAATTATTTGCATGGAAATTCAAAAGTGTTATTCAAACGAAGAAATTAATGATTTTTTTCATCTTTCTTACCTCAACTCTCTCTCTCTCTCTCTCTCTCTCTCTCTCTCTCTCTCTCTCTCTCTCTCTCTACTCGAGGTACTACTACAGGCTTATAGACAACTTACAATGCTGGGCCCCTCAAGGCAGCTCAAACCAGCCCTTAGCCTCCTTTCCACCTCACAGAGATTCACTTTAACTCTTTCAAATGGATGACTCGCATATGCAAATAAGATCAAAGATCCTTCGTAATGGCCATTAATCCACAGATAGGAAAGGGGAGGGGGCCCAGTTTTCTGGAAGGGGAGGAAGGAGGAGGGGGTAGGAACATCCGAGCGGGGGAAGGGGAGGGGAGGAGAGGGGAGGGGAGGAGGAGAAGACGAGCAGAACGAGAGGTTTTTCAAAGCGAGGGGAAGAGGGTAAAGAGAATATTCGAAAGGTGGGAAGGGATGGAGGGACATGGGTGGGAAACTGGGGGGGGGGTGGGGGGGGGGGGGTGGGGTTAGGCTAAAAGAGGGAGAGGCTGATTGATGGGAGGAAGAATGATACCTCATAACCTTACGCCATAACAAACTGGTACACGGAGCTCTCGGGAGAAACGGAGGCGTTGCCCAGGGGAATCATTAGAATCATCGATGATTTATCTGAATCTCCTCAGAGATGATGATCTTTATAGGAATTTATGGCTCTTACAATTTCCAACGGTTATTAGTGGTAAGAGAGAAGTGACGCAAACACACACACACACACTCATACACACACATACATTGACACACACAGAGAACGGTTGGCGTTAAGGTAGTAACAGGAGCAAACGTACAAACACACACACGCATACACACAAGCACAGGAAGAGCGAGCAAAGCACAAAATGAAAATGAGCGTAAGCATTTAAAGTCCAGCACCCAATTTCGGGGATGGATTAGGAAATTACCATTAATCGCTTCATTTGCTTTAAGCATTCCGTTGAATATTCAGAGTTAAAAAAAAAAAGAAAAAAAAAAGAGCTATCGACCCATCAGCAGGTCGTCATCTCATTAATAATAACAAACATTATAATATCATGATGGCAAAAGCATAATCTGGAAGTCTCTGCCCTTCACTCTCGGTTGAGAGAGAGAGAGAGAGAGAGAGAGAGAGAGAGAGAGAGAGAGAGAATCTTCCTTTTCCAAAACTGGAAGACCCAATCAGCGGTAATTGTCGACGTCATGAATAGTTCATCACTTAATCAATTACCTTGAAATCGGATGGCGATTGGACTGCAGATAAGCTTAGCCACTCCAACGAAAATGCCGCTAGGGAGAGCAGCTGATCGGGTCGATCAGTAATGCATTACAGTGGAGGGAAAAAAATCATGCAAGATACCAACACGGAGGTATTTATCGAGTGAAAAGTAATCAAGGGATACTCCATTTCTCTTCCTATAGCCATCCAACTACCATCAAGCTGGTCACTTACAGCAGTAATCGACAGATAATACTAAGATCCGGTACAGGGGTGCATTAATGCACTGACTCGCACACACACGCGCACACACACACACACACACACACACTACACACACACACACTATATATATATATATATATACATACATATATATATATATATATATATATGTATAGTATATCTATATATATATATATAATCACAATTAACCCATTGATTTCATAACACACACATACATATACATATACACACATATATTTAAATTACGACTCTCGAAAAATACTTTGTGATATCAGCACAATATTTTGAATGATTGGACATATGCTCTTTAAAGTTCCTTTTTTATTTTCTCGCTTGTTAAGATTAATTCATTGTACTTTTCTTTTACTGTATACTTCACTCCGGAGTCCAGACTCATAAAATAACAGTTGAAAACAGTCTCTTGTAATTAACTGTATACTTTTCGATGCACATAATAACAATATAAATAAAAATTCAAATGATTGCAACAATAAAACGATAAAGCATGACATTACATTTAAACTCCATTTGCGACTATCAAAAATAAAATATAAATAAATAAATAAATAAATAAATAAAAGCTTATCAGATTTTAAATCTATGAACTTCATAATAAACTGTATCTCACTGTGCTTTTAAATGTAATCATAAGAGACAATAAGCGTAATCAAATATATATATATATATATATTATATATATATATATATATATATATAAAGGTTTTTTGCCGACAAAGGAAAAAAATGAAAAAGCGAGCATAGCCAAGTTACTTTCGGCTATCTCGCTTTTTCATTTTTTTCCTTCGTGGCAAAAAACCTTTATTTATACATAGCATCACGTTTTATATACTTCGTGATCAAGTTATTTATATATATATATATATATATATATATATATATATATAAATATATATAATATAATATATATATATTATGATATATATATGATATAATATAAATAATATATATATAATAATATATATATATATTATATATATATATATAATATATATATATATATAATATAAATATATATGTAAAGCATGAGCTACTGCGCATATTTAACTCAACAGGGCATTCATCGGTTGCATGTTTTTCAAAGAACACAAAGCGTTTTGTGGCGTAGAACCACATTACATTAATTCCTACTCTACATCACACGGCAAAAAAGGCGAACTCTAGTGACTGGAAACTCGTCAGAGTATATTTATGTTTATATAACTGTTAATATATATCCACATTGCTTATACTTAATTATTATACGAAAACCACGTTAGGATACGTATAAAGCGGTGCTCTCAAACGGAACAAAGCAATACATATAAATGAGGCTGAAAGTACAAAGTACAAACTTATTATCTACTGGAAATTTATCTGTGTACAACATCAGCTGCAAAATTAGTAAACAGTACCTACGACTTATTTTGTCAAACTGAACACCATATTTATCAATTACAGCTAAAATGTACGATATGCGAAATATTAGCAATTAAATAAAAACAGAAGGCAAAAGAATTCAGTCATATTTTTTCATGAAAACTAACTACAAAACTTGACCAAACATAAGTTAAACTAATATTTATGAAAGAAAACAAGAAAATCAACACAGTGTAATGACAGACACAAAAAGACGCTATGTAAAGTGAAACATTAACTAAGAATGACAACGCAAAATACAAATCGTGAAGTGAAATGCATTTAAACTTGATAAACACGATCTCTGTCGCAATAATCTCAACTTGCACCTCCTCCGTCACAGACAATCCGCAGATGAAAATCCTGACACCGATTAAAACTTATGGAAATGAAACGTTGCAGATGGTGAGCTTTCGACGTTGAAAATATAATGCTAGAAACTCACAACATATTAGGAAGCCTCCGCTGGAAGTAATTACCGGGCTAAAAATCACAGACTTCATATTCATTATAATAAAGAGATAACCAAAAGATGAAAATAGAATGAAGTGGGACAAACGACATAATTTCTCCATATTTCTTTGAACTTGGATCTAACGGGTTTGTGCTGATAAGCGGATGAAAAAAAAAGCAAGAAAAATTCGAGAAGTCAAGAGGCATTGTGACTATTACAATACACACACACACACACACACACACACAATATATATATATTTATATATATATATAATATATATATATATATATATATATATATACATACATATGTATGTACCTTGTCGTTTGTCCCACTTTATTTTCATTTTTATATTTTTGGATTAATTCTTTATAAAGAATATTAAATATGCAATTTTTAGTCCGGTAATTATTTCCACCGGAGGCTTCTTAATATGTTGTGAGTTTCTAGCATTATATTTTCAACGTCGAAAGCTCTCCATCCTGTAATGTTTCATTTCAATAAGTTTTAATCGGTGTCAGGATTTTCATCTGCGGATTGTCTGTGACGGAGGAGGTGCAAGTTGAGGTTATTGCGACAGAGATCGTGTTTCACTTCATGATGGTTCTTTTGCGTGGTCAATCTTAGTTAATGTTTCACTTTACATAGCGTCTGTTTCTGTCTGTTATTACGCTGTCTTGATCTTTTTGCGTTAATTCTTAAATATTAGTTTAACTTACGTTTGGTCATGTTTAGTAGTTAGTTTTCATGCAAAAATAGCAGTTCTCTAGCCTTCTGTTTTATATGTAATAGCTAATATTTCGCATATCCTACATTCTGGCTGCAATTATATATTATTCATACATACATACATACATACATACATCATACTACATACATACATACATACATACATACATACACACACACATATATATATATATATGTATGTAAGATATGCGAAATATTAGCTATTACATATAAAACAGAAGGCAAGAAAACTGTATTAGTTTTTCCTATTTTTGCAATAAAACAAACTGCAAAGCATGACCAAACATAAGCTAAACTAATATTGAAGAACAAAAAACTCAAAAACATCAAGACAGTTGAATTCTAGACAATAACAGACGCCATGCAAAGTAAAAGATTATCTAAGAATGACCACGCAAAAGACGCATCATTAACCATTAAGTGAAATGTATTTAAACTTAATAAACACAATCATAGTTGCAATAACCTGAACTTGTACGTCCGTCACAAGAAATCCGCAAATGAATATATATATATATATATATTATATATATATATATATATATATATATATATATATATATATATACATAGCATAAGTATACACACACACACACACACACACACACACATATATATTAGTATATATAATATATATATATATATAATATTATATTATAGCATATATTATATCATATTGCAAAACTCATGCCCATGTCTACCTCGACTGCGACACACCACATTGATATAACTACAATGTATGCAAGGCGTGATCCGACCTCTAGCTTATTCGCGATGTGTGCAAGATTTTCCTCACACGCATAAGTTGTAAAAATTATATTCCTAACTTTTAACAAAAATCAAAACGTCGAAAATCTACATTCAAATATAGCCTTGTGTCTCCAACGAAAATTAAAATAAATATGCTATATTTTATTAGAAATATTTCTTCCGTGCTGTTTAACATACACGCTATTTATGTTTTACAGTTTCATTCTAATAAATAAATCATAAATATCCTATCATAAAATTCCAAATCATAAAATATCCTATCATAAAATTCCTGTAGCTTTAACTCAACGCGAAACACCTTTTCACACCTTTTTAGACTCTTATAATTCTTTCCTACAAAACCAACAACAAAAAGGTAGTTTGTAGGCTTACCTCCCGAGTAAGCAAAGAATTCCCGTCTAAGTTCTGAAATCGAATCTGAGACGTTTCGTTGGTGATGTGAACATATTTAAACGTTCATGTGACGGAGACGTATTTATATAGTCAGGTCATGCGACGGTATTTATATACCCACACTCAAGTTCTTCGATGCAACTCTTAAATGATACCTTCTCCTCGTATATGAATTGATAACAACCACAAGTTTTAGTATTTTCAAATCCAAAGGTAGACGGAGACCCCGACTTGGGAGAGTCATTCAAGATATATATTCCAGGGAATCGGCTAATGAAACCTGAAGGCAAAGATAACTAATGCAAGCAACGCAGGATTTCATGGGGAATTTGTTCCATGAATTACATACGAAAGCCTTTATCTAGATGAGAGACGGGTAAAAGTCAAGTCACTTTAAATAACTGGTCCGTTGACACGGAACTGACACGAGTCACTATTCTATGCATTCCTAGAGGTTTTCGCTCGACTGATGTAACTTATCGGTCCAGGAAATGATACCCTATATTTAGTGCCATAAATATTGTGGTCCCTAAAAGAAAAAAAGTCGACTGACTGTTTATATAAAGTAAGGGTTCATGTTAGTTTGATTTTTGTAGAAATAGCATAATACCTGTATGCATATGTGTGTGTAAGTATGTGTACTTAAAGATATTTGATTCGATACACTCATCCTCCAGAACGAAAAAATATTGGATCTGTATCAGTATAGCAGTATTATGTTATTTTTCATGTATTATATATATAAAACAATAAAATAATCAAGAAATCTGTAGAATGTCAAGGAATTTAAAGTAATAACTGCAGCAAATTAATTTTGACAGATGAATCATTTTCAATATCAAAATGTTTATTATCTATTTAGCTTTATCGATATTACATATTATTTAGTCATCAGAAACCATAAAATATATATTTTGTGGTAGATAAAAAAGAAGCCTCACTGAATTATCAAATAGTCTTCAAGTAAATTGTAAGACTGTCAAACATTAGTGGCTTTAATAGCTGGGGTCTTATTAGTATCTAAAGGTTTTAATGAATCCAAATGCAGTTTTTATCCTATTTATAATATTTACATTTACCCTCTTTGATGGGTAAGTGTTATATCATAAATATGAATTTATTTGTAAACTTACATTTGATAAACTTTGTAAACAGCTCATGTTGCTGTATGCATGACACAAGGACTCAAGTGAGCACGAGGTTACTCTGTTAATATGCCTTGGGAGTACTGAACTGTAAATATCTATTTATCTATTTTCTTATGAATTTGTTCATTTATTTTTTTTCTCTTCCAATAACTGATCTCTTCTTTTTGTATTATTTTCCTATTACCTTCTGTTACTTCTTTCAAATGAATGCCATATTCTTTGGAAGCTTAAATTTCAAGTCAATGGGCTGGTTCCATATGAATAGGTTTTATCTTCTGAATAATAATAAAATAATAATAATATAATAATAATAATAATAAATAATAATAATAATAAGAAGAAGAAGAAAGAAGAAAGAAGAAGAAGAAGAAGAAGAATAAGGATATGGGATATGCCAGTGGAAATCGTACCCATAATCATAGGAGCACTAGGCACAATCCCAAGATCCCTGAAAAGGAATCTAGAAAAACTAGACGCTGAAGTAGCTCCAGGACTCATGCAGAAAGAGTGTGATCCTAGAAACGGCGCACATAGTAAGAAAAGTGATGGACTCTATAAGGAGGCATGATGCAACCCGGAACCCCACAGTATAAATACCACCCAGTCGAATTGGAAAACTGTGATAGAGGAAAAAAAAAAATAATAATAAAAGGAAGGAATGCCTTGATAACACTTATTTGTTTTTAATGGTAAGCTAAGCATAATAATAATAATCAAATAACATAAGCATCTATATTAAAATGATATTTGTCATGAAATCATGCAGCATAAATATAAAATACAAGTACACAAACACTTTTAGTTGTTTGTCCATCTGCTAATAAATACTGAAAGAACAAAACAAATGCATATAAAAGAATCTACCTTATAATTGAAATAACATCATTTGCAAAAAATGATATACGTTTTATAAAAATATAAATAAGAATAATCTATACATAGAAAGAAAAAAAAACAGAGATTCGTGGACCTCGAATAAACACTAAAGAGTAAATTGATGAAGAAGATCCTGTCAGGCTTCAAGGGGAACGAAAACTGAAACTGATTAATGAAGAAATACTTAACGACTCTTGACGACTTTGGGGAGCCCAAGTCCTCGTCAGCGAACACACACAAACACACACACCACCCCTCTTTCTCTTCTCTTTCTCCCTCGATACTCGTCCCAAACCCCGGCCCACAACCTCTGGAACGCCAACTCCCTATATTACCAATATCTTACTTTTAACCATTCTTGAGAAATCTATCGAGCACCAGTTCCCGATACCAATCCCATACTTGCCCCTCCCAGGCCAATTCTAATCGCACCGCCCTGATTCGCATTTAAAGATTGGGTATAGGGGAGACCAGAGACCAATCTTCATCACCAGTCGTTAAACTTACAACGGCGCTATTCATCACATAACGTCGCTAGTTAATCATCACACCGGATTCCGAGGGGGAAGGGATTCATCATCTGATTTTTACGAAATCTGTCACTATTTAATGACCGGAAGGGAAAAATCCTTGAGTCAATCTATCCTTAAGACATTAATCAAACGGGAGACAAAATCCTTCGTCAATAAACTGGCAAATAAGGAGAGTTCAGTTACTAAGGGAGTGATGGTGCCGGGAGCTCAATTTACAGATTAAAAAGATGATTAGAAAAGATTTGTCTTCATTTTCTCCATTTAAAAGGAGATGATTGGCTCCGGGAAGAGGAGCTTAAGTTCTCTTTTAACTCCGGATTAAGATTGAGACAGTGAGAGGAAAGAGAATTTCCTTGCCTTCAGTAAAAGCACAATGAATATCCTTCTTCCGTTACATAAATCTCTGAATAAATTTATAAGGAAGGGAAAGCAAAAACCTTTTGACGTCCTGTCTCCATCTCTGTCAATGCACTTTTTAAAACTAGTCTATTAAAACACATGCAGTGTGTCAATAGCTGCTTGCTTAAGGTTTTCTTAACTTAAACGCAAAAAAGTAATTATAAAAATTATAATTCTTCAAGACTCTGTACATTGAAGGTAGACAAAGTCCTTTTTAGAGACGAAGTTTCATGACCCACACACACACACACAAAATAAGTAAATAAATAAATAAAATAAAATAAAATAAATAAATAAATAAATAAATAAACTACACAAAAACCACTCTACTTGAGGAGTTGAGTTTTCTTTATGAACAGTATGTCATTTCCATTTAATCCTGCACATGCCAGATCCTACTCAGTTGTGTAGCTAATTGATGGAAAATGCCGAGTAAGATCTGAGAAAGGTCGAGCGAATTAAAATTAACTTTCTATAATCTAAAACCTTTAATTTTAAAAAATAAAAAATTATATTTATAAATTAGGCACTAAAGCAAATTACTACATGTGCAAAGCAATTTTGGATCCCAATTTTTTCGTATAAAATTTACGACTGAAAACTGAATCATATATGAATAGTAGTTAGTTATATTTCAAAACTTGAAATCTGAATCATATATGAATAGTAGTTAGTTTATATTTCAAAACTTATTCCGGTAAAGAATAACATAATTAGGGTGAGGTAAGCTGTAATTAACAGATATCTGATATCATTACCGCCTTAATGTTAAACTTAACAATAAAATCTTTAGTATGTGCACTCTATTACGCTCAGGAAATGGTGGAATAAGAGAAATCAGAAAAATAAACATAATCAGTATTCTATGAAATAGTATACGTCATTGACTCGCACCTACATTACTTTACCAGTGTTGGAACCAAATGTTCAGATTTTATAGCCACATTTGAAAAGAGGAATTTAGAAATTGCCCTACATCGCTAATTTTTTATTTTTTTTTATTCTTAATTGTTACTGAATCATATTTCTATTCTAAAAATACACAGTTGTCCCTCATTCCTCTTTCTGACGGATGATATTATAATCTGATTTCATCAACATTGCACAAGCAACAAGATTCCTATGTGATTACATGGCCTTAGTCCACGGGAATCCTACAGCAATTTTCATTGTTGCTCCTTTACTACTGGGCCTCTGTGAAACCTTTACATGGAAGATA
>NC_087202.1:23978589-23996089 GCF_015104395.2 Macrobrachium nipponense | reverse complement strand
ATAGCACTTTAATGGAGTTTCAATATAAAATAAATCTGCTTTCTTTATATACTACTAGATAGTTTATCACAAGTCTATATCACTCTTTTTGTATATATGAATTCACGGTTTTCTTACTAATTCCCTTTATTCACTGACAAAACACTGCAATTATATATAAGTATGACTAAATCGGATAGTCTTAGAAAAAGGAGTGGAAGTCGGCACGTGGAAAACTGACGCACTTACATTCATCACATAATTCATGAAAATCTCATGTCAAATAATGAAGGTGTCATGATTTAAAGAATATTTTTTCTTAACACTTTAAGGCTTTTGGACATAAACTGCTTTTCAATCTCTAATCGCTAAGCTGTTGTTGAGAAAAAGGACGTCACCAAGGTAACGACAGCATTTACTTAATTTTCTACAAATATTTTGTTCTACTGCTCTTAAGACTGACACAGATTTGACAATAACGTGTTAAGAAGTTGAACAAATCTGAGTAAGTCATCATGGGGATATCAGAAATATGACTGACGTTTAATCACTGCATTTGAAATTGAATACCCATTTGAAGAGATGATTTATTAAAAAACGACATTTGCTTACAAGGAATGTTACTCGAAAATTATTGGCTTGTTTGCGTTTTACCAATAAGTCTAAACCTTTCTGGGGAATATTTGTCGATAGTGTCTTGAAATCGTATGACAAGTGAATTGACGCGCTCCTCATTTCCTTGTCTATCATTTTCAAGACATGTTCACTTTTATTAATTATCGGCTATATTTTTGGTCTGGTGAATTCCAAGGTACGTCACAATATCTCCTTCTTCCCTTCATCAATAATTCAAAGGATTTACTTTTGAAACCAACAAGTTGTATTACAGCACAGACTGGCGAGGACACAATAAACGTTGCCTCCATAAAGTTTTGTTTTTCTTTGTGGATTCAGTATATAATTAGTAAAGGAGCGTTTTCTGCTACTGCATTAACGATGACAGGCATGAGACAGAGACTCTGGTTCTGTGGGATATCAGCTACATTTTCTACTGTCGTTTCCTAGGGATTAAAATACTATTTTCAAGCAATGTCATTATTTCAGTTCCTAGCCTGGTATTTCATCTCCAGAACACAGTATGACATGGTCTGTTGCATACATTATCACGTCAATGTCTTCATTGATCTTAGTTTCTAGTCACCGAATAAACTACTTATTGGTTATCCTTGTTTCTTTACAATGATGGTTGGCAAAGTCTGACAAGATGACGAGATTTCATCTTTTAATGTTACACAAATTAATTCCTTTTTGCCAATGTACAATCAGATCATTCATTAACTGCCTTGAGATATCGATTCTGTATTATGTTGCGGCCACTTATATTTTAGATAATCATAACAGTCATCTTTGAAAAGTAGATTTTGATAGCCACATCTGCTGGCCTGAAGATCCACTCACCAGATTAGGCAGATGGTACTGTTTGTCTGTACGTTACTATACTCTGTTTTTTTCCATCTGTCCATCCGCCTGTGGTGTTTTTGTATGGTAACACTGCGTCCCGGCCTTTAAATAGTTACGCTATGTGTAAGTTTTAGTTAAATAAAAGGATATCAGGGTGTACATTAGCAACTGAAAAGTATTTCAATAATTTACTCTATGCGAATTACACCGTTAATATTCGAAATAGGATATTGTTATTATTGTTGAATGTAAGCTGAATGTAACTATCTAAAGTCCGGGACGCAGTGTTACCATACGCAAACACCACAGGCGGATGGACAGATGGAAAAAAACCGAGTATAGTATGTAATATACCGTCTGATTCTCAGTATGCGGTAGTTTATAACAAAATGGCTCAGAGTACTCTTAAGAGGGAAACATCCTTCACGTTCTCATAATGAATTGTTTTAACAAAAATCAATATTACTAAAACTTTGTCGATAAGCCTCAGTGGTACCCAATTAATGAATTTCTTATGGATTGTTTCGGGAATTTCTTTCTTAATGGAGATTGTAATGAATCTTAATGTTACTCTCCCAACGTATCCCGGTGCATTTTTATCCAACGAATAATGAACTATCTTAAGCCTATTTCGTGGAATTTGGGGAAAGGTTTCAAAACAAAATCTTATTTACCGTCCTCTCGAATATTCCATGTCTTTCTAATAACATCCAAAACAGTTTCAAAATCTCCCTATTTCTCTACCCTTCGCCTGTGTCTACTGTTCAGCTCATAATAGTAAACAGGTTCGCACTTCTCTCACATTTCTTGCTGTAAGCTTCCATCTAGAGTCTCCCCTATAATTAGGTATGTCTACTGTCTAACATACTCCTATACGAACCCCGCTTTAAAGAAAGTGAATATGCATAATAGAAAAACCTAAAAGGAAATTACATATATATATATATATATATATATATATATATTATACATATATATATATATATTATATATATATATATATATATATATAATATATATATATATATATATATATATATATATTATATATATATATATATATAATAAATATATTAAACGTCAGGGAGTGAAATTCAAGATATTTCGAAATATTCCCCTTAAATTCGAATGTCATACTGAGTAAATGAAGTAGAGTGTATATATAATATTATATATATATATATATATATATATATATATATATATATATACTGATATATATATATATTCGAGGCTAAAATAGTCAGAGGAGTGACAGACGGATTTTTCGAAATATTTCTCTGGAATTCGAATACCATATTGAGTATGTGAAGTAGATGGAAGCATATATATATATATATATATATATATATATATATATATATATATATATATATATATATATATATGCTTCCATCTACTTCACATACTCAATATGGTATTCGAATTCCAGAGAAATATTTCGAAAAATCTGTCTGTCACTCTCTGACTATTTTAGCCTCGAATAATGAAAATACCGCGGAAAATGATGAATGGTACTGAGGCAGAGAATTCGTCGGAAAATAACGAAAGAGTTTTCAAGGAAGATTTGCCAGTAAAGTTCTGTGAGAACCTTAGCATTTTCGGACTTATTAAGTCTGCATTATGCGTAAGAGGAAGGGTTTCCTAGGATCCAAAAGGAAAATATATCAAATGCTCTTGTGTCATTCTTAACGTACACTCGCAATACACTCGCACGAGAGCAACAGTTGCAATCTCATATATATACCTAATATATATATATATATATATATATATATATATATATATATATATATATATATATATATATATATATGTGTGTGTGTGTGTGTGTGTAAGTGTTTACATAATAAAAATATGGAATGTTAGTCCATATATATAAAAGACTAAAACTAAAGAGGTCAACCAGATTGCTTGCAGGAATGTGATCAGACTAGAGACGCTAAAGATGACGTATACAATAAGTATGTAGGCTAAGATAACATGCCGTCACCTGTAGTCATTCAATTGTTTATAAACATTAGTCCAAGCTCCCTGCTTGAGACAACTACCCCGACCTATAATTCAAACGGCCTACGTGATCTGTAGCGTGTCTCATTCGATTGTGTGTTCGTATGTAACTATGTCATTTGTAAGTATGTTCATATGTTCGAACTACTGTCTATTCCCTCATAACTTGTAACAGAGATGGTAGACGAGCAGAACAGAGTTAGCCATCATCATTGGCAGAAGCGATCAAGCTATCGTTATTAGAAGACCTGTACCTCTTTACCTAAGCTTTATTATGTAGAGGAATAGGATTAGCCATCATCATTGGCAGAAGCGATCAAGCTATCGTTATTAGAAGACTTGTACAATCATATCTGATCTTCAGCATGTAAAACTTCAGAAGAAATTATATATTTTTATACTTCGTGTTTTCTACAAGAACCTCCTCACCGAACCAACATGAGTTTAACACATCGTCGTAATAACCAACAAGATAATACCGACTTCGTAAGTGATCTACAAACCCCAAGACACTCCCACGAATATGGAAGTGCAATACCAACCGACTTAGCGTATGATTATCGCAAGTCTAACATTACCTCATAGGGCGCCTTATCATACAAGGCACAAGCCCTAATATTGGTGGCAGTGGACCAGAAGAACTCTACAACTTCTCCGAAGAAATATCAGAATAATGAAGTATCATATAAGAACTCTTCAACGACGACGAAAGCAGCAGATTCTTCAAGCAATTTATTATCATCGTTTAGTGAGCGACTTCAGAAAACAACAAGAACTCTTTAACGACGATGAAAGCAAGAGATTCTTCAAGCAACTTAGTATCATCGTTAGTGAATAACTTCAAGAAACAAAACCGACGTGTCTTTTTCCTACGACAACGCAAGCTTCGTCTCTCATTAGAATCATTCAAGAAAACATCGTTAGTGAGCGTTTCCGGCACTCCAAGAAACAAACCGAACGCGTCTGCAGCATCGGATCTTTCAAGGGCTCGAATCATCGAAACAACTCGCACGGGGGAAACTGAAGCCAAACCAGGTCGTCCGCTAAATAGAGAAGGAGGACCAAGGCCGTGTGTCGTTATCGAAACACCGTGACTTCCCACAAAAGCAAGCTAAGTACAATTTTTTATTCATTTGGAGTAACTTTGAGTGTTTCCTTTGCAGGTCGAATTTCGTTATTCCTGTGGCTAAAGTTACGAGACATTCTTAATCTTACTTTTTTACAGAAATTATCTACATCATTGAGATTTCGCTACTGCGAGTTTTTTATCTTTGAGTGTCTGTTTCCAGAAGTTCTACTGAAATATCGTAATCATATACTATGTTAATTTTATCATTTTGGGTGATTATTAATCCCTTACGTAACAAATCATATTAAACAGTGAATATGCGTTTACGCAGTGGACGTCTGTATTTATACAGATGCATGGATAGGGTCGTTAAGCACCGTAGTGATTAGAAAACACACAAAAAACAAGTGGAACACCCGTACAAATCTATATAAATTAGAGGTAACACTATTTCGGGTCATGACAATAAATGCTCCTTTGCAAAGTCCGATCGCAGTTTTAGCCTTGAGTTTTTTAGTTATATAAAAATATCGAACCTCAATGACTCAACTTAACTTTAAAAATATGGCTGGATTGCAAGGAATAACATGTCTGTAAAAAATCTTTTCAATCAGGACTAAATGCGCTGACCAGGATCCCTCACTATTTCAAATTTTAGCAAAGAATGAAGTACAAACAGTTAATATTGAATGCAGTAGTGATAACTTGTCTTATTAGTAATCGCTCAGTTCCTAATAGTTCGTCATTCATTGCTTTATACGTAACCAGCAACATAATTGCTAAAAACACACAACAATACGTTGCCGATGGTAATAAAGAGAAGGATCCTAATTATTACAAAAAGAAATAGAAACAGTAGCCCGTTCAGAATCAAACAAGCAAACTCGGTGACTGTGTCACCTAGTCAAGCGGTCAAGGTCAGTCAAAACTGCCGAAGTGTTCAAAGCATAGCAAATTCCACACAATAAGAGACTCTAGCAGAGTGGGGAAAAGCGATGTTGGTTCATACATGCCAATATCTTTTTGAATTAAGGATTTTTCCTATGAAACACACGACCGTATAAAGTAATCAGAGCAGGTTTTGGCGTTTTTTTTTAATACATAAGTTATTATAAGTAGTTGGTGGATAAAGCCCGACTGTACGCGCAGGTAAAAAAATTAGAATATCTTGTTTATTCCTTTAGTAAACGTAATATCCTGTATTTACGGACTCACTGTCTGTTGTTCGAACTTCCCTAATGAGAAGTCCGGATAAGAGAGCGCTTACAGATACCTCTATAGTTATAAAAAACATTGATCTGTATGTAGTGTAATTGTAAGATCCATCTAGGGGTATACAAAATATTATCTTACATCCTGCAAAATAAGGCGTGTTTATCAAATGAAAATCCTATAAACCTTCAAACATATTAAAATCCGTTGAAGCAAAAAATGAGACAGTTAATCAAATAATAACTTATATAAAGGAACTATACATTTTGTCTCATAAATCGTAACATTGTTCAAATGACCCAACAGAATTCTCCCACAACCGCAGTCGCACTTTGCACGCAAAATCTCGAGAAGCATGCACCCTCGAATGTCTTAGTGCGTGTAAAAAGACTTTGCTGGGAAATGAAATTTTAATCCTTCCCGACACTCTGAAATATAACGATTTCCGCGAACAAAGCAACAAGTTAATCTAGTGATCCACAAACGTATATATATCGTGGATACGGAAGTTATAAATATCGCATTTTTTTATTGTTGCTAACTTTTAATCCCGCCCAACCTCAGTCGTGGATGAATCTCTCTGTTAATCTATCTAAAGTAATATCCGTAAAGTCATTCAAGCAGAGGTGATTCAGCAGAAATTTTTTTTATCTTTTATCTGAATACCAGGAAGTTTCTCCACTAGCGAGTGATCTCTGGGAAAAAACGGATGTAATTTAACACAAAATACGGTCTAAGGACAAACATAAAGCTATATACGTAACTTCGTGTAGACTCTCAATGAAATTTCAAAATAGAGATAAATGACGAAGTTGAAAAATGTTAGTAATAGGAGTCATTAGGAAATCACATAAGCCCATATAATTTTTCCCTCAAACGTCATGCCATAAAAGATCGGACCTGGCGTATCTGCGTAGATTTCTGTCGCTTAAACAAGGAAACGACTCCCGATAGTTTCCAGTGCCATGTACCGACGACATCTTATCTCTGTTAGGTTAGAATAAATTTTTCACCAGCTTGGACTTACTTAAAGGCTTTTACCTGATACCATTACCTAAGTGATTGTACCTCATACACCGTTTTCAGCACACTCAGGGGACATTATCAATTTTTTACGTATGCCTCCGGCTTACGTTGCGCCCATTACAAATAGTGTTTTGGAGACTTTTAGGGATAACCTACATGCCTATATGGATGATCTTGTAATCTTTTCTAATACCTTAGAAGTACATTCACATAAAACTAGAGCTAGTCTCAGAGTAAAAATATATAAATGTGAGTTTTTAAAACCGAACATGTTTATCTAGGTTTTATGTGTCTTGTCAAGGTCTTAAAGTAATCCATGGTAAGGTGTCGGCTATTCATAACTTTCCGGTACCTATTAACGTAAAAGGGAGATACAGCACTTTCGCGCTTTAGTGGGTATTACAATCGTATGTAAATATGTAACTCTTCAATCATGACAGCTCCTTTAACAGATCTTACGAAGAAGAGCGTAGATTGATTATGGTCTAAAAAGCATCAACAGGCGTTCGATATCTTAAAAGCGGAATAATGCAGCTTACCTAACTTAAAAATCCCTGATTTAAATAAGGAATTTTTTTTTATGCAACAGACGCCTCAGACCAAGGGGTAAGAGGGATACTACTTCAGCAATATGATAAACAGTTCTTCCCTATAGATTTTTATTCACGTAAACTAAAGCCCTCTGAAAGTAAATATGCAGTAATAGGCAAGGAAGGGTTAGGTATCTTTAACTCACTAGTACATTTCAAGTTCATAATCTACGGCTATCCTGTTAAAGTCCTCACTGAGCATAAGTCACTTACCGAGTTTTTCAAAGGCTTTAATCACAGTCCAAAAGGAACTCGGTGACAAATGATCATTCAGGTCTTTGGAGCCAAGATAAGATATCTACCTGGGAAAGCAAATATCATAGCTGACGCATTATCCCGCAATCCCGCACCATACTGCAAAGAACCATCAATTAGACTAAAAAATATAGAAACATCCGTGCCTATTGTTAAAACCGTATCTAAACAAGAAAATTCCTTAACCCAAGAGATCGCGAGCATTGAATTTATCGGGTTGGAGCGCAGAACTGTTACAAACTGAACAAAGCAAGAGTCAACAGACATAACCAAAACAATAAACACTTTGAACGGAAACAGAGTCAGCAGCAATAAGCAAACAATAAACACTTCGGACGGAAACAGGGTCAGTGGCTAAGCAAAAACAATAAACACTTCGAGCAGAAACCCTAAAGTATGTGTATCAGAATAATGTAATCAAATGTAATATTATATGTAGGTCCGTGACGAGGAAAACCCGAAGAACACAGCAGATGACTAACGACCAGGTAGTAGTAATAATCTCTTTCATACCAATCGTCATAAACTGGTTGCATTCCGTCATCCAGGGTTCCCTACTATGTCACAGAAAGCCAAATCACTGTTTTACTGGCCTACAATGCTTACAGATATAAAAAGCACATAACTAATTGTAACACATGTCATGAAAACAAGGGATACACTAAGACACCTGTCAGTTTAAGGGCCTATCCTGTGCCAAATCAATCCTTGAAAGAATATACGTAGAATTATTAACAGAATTACGAGTCTGACAGAAGGGCTAAACACTTCTTAGTGTTAATAGTTCCTTGACACGTTATATAGAATTAATAGCACTAAAAACAAACACCGCAATTGAGTGCGTTACGAATATTTAATTGAGTGCTAAATCAGTAAATATGGAATTCAACACATAATAATCTGTGACTCGGGTGGTGTAAATCAATAATCTCCTTAACACGTTGTGTGAATTCCTTTCCATTAAGAAAACCAATAATAATTTTTATCACCCAGAGTCAATCGGTTTGGTAGAATAACTGATAATTAAATAGGAAGTGTCAATGTCTTACGAGTTACAACTCGTGATATTGGATCCGAACTGGATTATAGCGGTTCTCGCGGTTTAAAAGATACCTTTATCATTTTATGATCTTGTATCTATAGAATTGATGCCGCAAGTAGCCTTCTACGGTACGCCGCTAGAACACTTTTCCACATATTCAAGCCAACCATTAATTTATCAAATATATATATATATAAATAAATAAATATAAAAAAAAATAAGATAAATATGGATACAAGTGGAGTCAATATAATACACTCCGTAAGAAGTCGGAAGGGTTACAAATTATAATAAAAAAGGAATCACGATAAAATCATAAGCAAAACGTAACCATAGATAATTAAATATCCAAATATATATGCGTAAAGATTTGAACTCTAACTTAATCGCTTTAGTAATGACAAATAAGCTAAAAGTTCAAACATATCCAAAATTCCAAAATCACTGACATATTGTCTGTCCCGGTGATTTATATTCGTAGTCAATGAAAAAAAAAATTTAAAAAAATAAATAAATAAATAAAATAATAATAATAAAATAAATAAAATAAAATAAAAGAGATTTTAAAGTCAGGAAGTCTAGAAGTGAAAATGTTATCTATGAAATAATCCTATATTGAATCTTATACAGGGCTAATAAGTAATATATAGAATTTGTATGGGAACCTTTTTTCAATATAGTTTGAATAAGGAATATTTAATTTAACATAATTACAATTATGCAGATTTCCAACATGAAACTAATATATTATTCAATTTTGGTACTGTTTTTTCAGACATTCTTTTCGTGTGGGTCGAGTATTAAAAGATAAAATAAATTTATCCTAAAGTCGTATTTATTACAGCAAGTAACGTAACTCTTAGCTGGCTGAGAGCAATCTCCTGCCAAGTGACGACGTCATCATTGCCGTATCAGCATTTGTTCCTTTTAACCTCAATAATCTGCTTTGCACAGGCTTTCATCTGTGTGTCGTCTCTGCTTGCGAAGCAGATTGACTGGAGAAAGGAATGCTTAGCCCGAACTTCTCATGGGGCAAGGCAGACGTTTAGGTACAAGTGTCTATCGGTTATGCGCAATGCAACTTGCAATCATTTTAAAATTAATAAACAAAATAAGGAAATAGAATTTCTATAACATCAAAATGAATTAATTTTTTTTTCTGAACCTCATAGACAATTAGAGTCAATAATTCAGCTTATGACATGGGTAAACGGACATTTAGAATTATCAAGTTGTGGATATGAAATATTTACTTGCAACATTAGCCTATTACAATTCAAGTAAAACATTCATGGGAAAATGTCACATTTTCTTGAAAAACCCAAAGTTTATTTAGAAATTAGTTACATAGTGGGTTTTTTCGTTGCATCTCCTACCTATTAATATGTTTTTTAAAATTAACCTCAGAGGATGCGCGCGGGAAACTTGAATATGAAACTTTTGTTAGGCACATAGGATCAGATTTTATCACAACTTAATTTCAGTTAACATAGAGAAATACAGAATCATGATTAATCTTCTCTTTGACTCTTATGTTGCCTGGCAATCTTACAAATAGCTCCGTTTTCCACTTCTTTGTCTAGTAATTTACTACCAGTAATATCGAATTTTCTTTGGGATTTGTATTGATATCTGTTTATTTGTTATAATTATGGATATTTTTACAGTCATCATAGACCTGGATAGGTTCACTCATTGTTAATGCCATGGATAAAAAAGTTTGTACAGCGGACTCTTTTGAATTCCAAAATATCAGCGAATTCATGTGGGTTAAGTCTCGTCTAAATGGCTCTCTCCCCTCCCCTGTATTTGGATGTCGTCTGAATTTACTTTGCCCTTGTGACAAGTATAATTTCACTTGCAGGCTGATTAATGGAACCTGGTTACAGTATCCTGCAGTACGAGAATTTCACATCGCAACTTCGAAAAAATCGTTCGTCGCTGCGGACGACGGCAGTCGAGTAACAACCGCCTACAATGTGAAAGGAATAAGCACCATCATGGACTTCTTCGACCGACACCGTATCTCGTCGTTAATCTCGTTTTCATGCGGAACGCTCCAGCGACTGTCGGAAATCGACTACGAAGGGACATACTTCCGACAATTACGACCCGAAGGATATTCAACTCTACTTTGCTGGCGAAGGACTCGTGCTGGGGATGTTTTTTTTTATTCATCGCGAACGTAATCGTGTAGCTTAGGATGCAGAGAATAAGTATGAGCGCAAAAATAGAACGTTGGACCCGCCCAGGCAATTTTCCCCTTGTTTTAACCCTGTGAAATAGGCCGTTTCATTTGGCTATAGGTGGTTGTCTGGAACTGTGTAATGGACGAAAAGTTGTTCGAACGCTAATTAAATGTGAAGTAGTATAACCTCGGTCATGTATCCTATATAAAGTATCATGTATCCTATATATAAATGATTCATAGATAACAGAATCGAAATATATTTTGCGTGTTACGCACTAGGAATCTATATATAAATGATCATAAATAACGGAATCGAAATATATCTTTGCGTGTACGCAATAGGAATCTATTTAGAGTGCACATATATTAATCATAATTATATGATTCCATATACCAATGTATAAACAAATCAGGTAGCCTATAATCAATCTGTTACCATTTATCTTACCAATATCTGCGGTTATATATGAGTTAGTATACGGATTAATGAATCAGATATATACCGGTTAGCATAAAAATCCACGAATCAATCAGCATAAACATTAATAATTTTATCAATTCATATTTATTGAAATTTTTTGTTTTATCAGTTAAAATTCATGATTTTAATCATGTTAATCTTCATTCTATGCAATTATCAGAGTACTTTAGTATTTTCTGTAGCATATGTATCTTAATGAGATGAAGTGAAAAAACTGTATCATTATATATCACGTGATCACTATTATTTACCAATATCATTGTTTTATATTTTATTACTTGAATCTGTATTGGTGTACACCATTAATTTTTTTACTTATAAGTATTTTATATATTATCTATATATATTCACATAGTGTCTGTATCACACTCCTATAAGTCAATGCAAGTCAGTTTGAAGTATATTCAGTAGTTGGTTTTGGTAGCTGACCGAGCTAATGTAAGTGTTTACATAATAAAAATATGGAATGTTAGTCCATATATATAAAAGACTAAAACTAAAGAGGTCAACCAGATTGCTTGCAGGAATGTGATCAGACTAGAGACGCTAAAGATGACGTATACAATAAGTATGTAGGCTAAGATAACATGCCGTCACCTGTAGTCATTCAATTGTTTATAAACATTAGTCCAAGCTCCCTGCTTGAGACAACTACCCCGACCTATAATTCAAACGGCCTACGTGATCTGTAGCGTGTCTCATTCGATTGTGTGTTCGTATGTAACTATGTCATTTGTAAGTATGTTCATACGTTCGAACTACTGTCTATTCCCTCATAACTTGTAACAGAAAGATGGTAGACGAGCAGAACAGAGTTAGCCATCATCATTGGCAGAAGCGATCAAGCTATCGTTATTAAGAAGCCTGTACCTCTTTACCTAAGCTTTATCATGTAGAGGAATAGGATTAGCCATCATCATTGGCAGAAGCGATCAAGCTATCGTTATTAGAAGACTTGTACAATCATATCTGATCTTCAAGCATGTAAAACTTCAGAAGAAATTATATATTTTTTATTACTCGTGTTTTTCTACAAGAACCTCCTCACCGAACCAACATGATTTAACACATCGTCGTAATAACCAACAAGATAATACCGACTTCGTAAGTGATCTACAAACCCCAAGACACTCCACGAATATGGAAGTGCAATACCAACCGACTTAGCGTATGATTATCGCAAGTCTAACATTACCTCATAGGGCGCCTTATCATACAAGGCACCAAGCCCTAATATATATATATATTTATTTACTATGAGAATTAATAATATTATATAATATAATATAATAATAATAATAATATACATATAGATATATATATCGATATATATATATATATATATATATATATATATACATATATATATATATATATATATATATAGTATATATATATATATATATATATATATATATATTATATATATAATATATAATATATATATAATATATATATATATATATATATACTATATATATATATATATATATATATATATATATATATATATATATATATATATATATATATATATATATATATATATATATATATATATATATATAGTATATATACATATATATATTAAACAGAAAACACACAAACAAACAAAACACACACACACACACACACACACACATATATATATATATAGTATATATATATTATATATATATATTATTATAATATATATATGTATGTTTGTATATATATTCATACTGGGTGTTTCGAACAAATGAAAAGTTATGAAGTTTTCTGCTATAGCCTATCTCCAAGTACATTATCTTAAGATTCTATCGAGCTATTTTTCATTTTACATTTCTTGTATTCTCAGACTGAGTGACGGAGATAGATACAGCTATGGCTAACAACTCAGAGGAAATCAGATGGATTGACCGAATCTGGGCTATAACCTTCAGAGAGGCCAGGGATCCCGGTGCATCCTTCATTTCACGTTCCTGGATAGTTATAAATACATTAAAGGAGATGAATCCTTTGTTAAAAGAAACTGGCGCAAAAATCCCCATGACTGTCATCGCGAAAAGAGTGAGAATCTTGGAATCTTGGAAGGCCTGTAGTCCTTTCTCAGGAGTCAAAAGACATCATAGCTGAAGCAGTGGGTAGACCAAGAAAGTCTTTACATAAACTGGCGATTGAACTAGAAACAAAAAGAGGAAAGAAGAGTAGTTATAGTGCTGTATATCGAGAGTTGAAAAAATCTGGTAACAAGCCATTTCATGTAATCAGCAAGCCCAACATCACTCAGGAACAGAGAGAGGACTGTGTGTGGTTTTGTGGTTAATTTCTTAAGATTGGGATGAAGCTGGCTTTCTCCATGTTGCCGCATCAGATGAATTATTCATTTACACAGTCAGGAAGCCAAATCATAAAAGAGACATCATCTGGGCTGCAAAGTTGGACGATATCAGCGATGAAGTGAGCTATCGCCAAGTTGTGAAATTTCCTGAATATTTGGGAATTTTTCTCTGTTTCACAGCCAAATGGTTAATGTGGATCTTCAAAGAAAAAGGACAGTCATGGAATGGCGAATACTTCAGAGAAACTGTGGTTAATGGTGGAGTATTTCCTTTCCTCAAAGATCCTAAAAATGTGTTATCTGTTGTAGAAGTCACATTTGTGCATGAGAAGGCACCATATTTCAAGGCTCTTCAGATACAGGAGCTGCTTCGAAACTGGTATTGATTTCTTCTCTTCAAGTGAATTTCCAGGTAGCTCCCCCTGACCTTAATGTGTGTGAAAATATTAGTAGTATATTAAAAGGATCGTGTTGAAGCGCGAACTAGGATGGTATACCAAGCCTCGACAACCTGCGAAAAGAGGTGACTGAATATATATATATATATATATATATATATATATATATATATATATATATATATAATATTACATCCCCGTGATTTATATGCAAACATCAAACTACAAATGTTGCTTAATATCCAATTGGCGCTACTTCGGGAACTTTCTGCAAGTAATGGATTGGTACCTTAGGTACCAATCCATTTATCACTTATAATTACCCTTCGGCGATATTCCCGAAGTGCGCGAATTGGTTACTAAGAGACATTTGCAGCTTAATATTTATACAAATTATATATATACATACATATATATCTATATATATATATATATATATATATATATATATATATATATATATATATATATATATATATATATATATATTTGGCTTTCACTTCAACTAAATAATGGATGACATATATCTCAAGTCACTGCTATTTTCAACATTACATACATAACCTCGCTCTTCCATTTAATCTTTACTTTTATAATCGTCACCATTTTCCGTTTCCCAAGTACACTTTCAACTATTCTTCATTAAAATCCATGTATTTCAAACAGTCACGTTCCTTTCCAATCACCTTTCCATAGTATTCCCTTCCCTCACCCCCGACCCCCTTCCTCATTTACGGCAATCGGGGAACTTCATATCTACCTTAACCACTCTTTCATATGGCCCAGCTAGTGACAGCCTCAGACTCTCTCCCCAAGAGTTTTCTTTCGCTCTCATACTTTCCCAATCCTTGATCATATACATACTAAATTAACACCCCTTGGCCATTGCTAGAAATGATTAGAGCTAGCGCATTTGTACTTTTTCAGCTTTTCCTGACACTACGCGCTACCCTGACACGAAATCTTAATTTACTTTTCCTGTCGCATATGATGTGATTCGTCAAGATGTTTTTGAAAACAATATTTCTAAATATTCATGAGAATCTTGAGTATAATCGCTGTGTAGATTTCGGTTTTTGAGATAATCAGTCGTGACATTAAATGCATGGACTTTGTGTGTGAGAGAGAGAGAGAGAGAGAGAGAGAGAGAGAGAGAGAGAGAGGAGAGAGAGGGGGGGGAGTGGGGGGGGGGGGGCGGAAACAGTGTAAACTTTTCCCTGCTCATAAACCGGCATTCTATTAAAACAGTATGAAATGTAAGACGCGGACATTCACCATTACTTTCATTTGTGCAACTGTCAAATGCTATATTCAAGAAGCCATAAGATGGACGAAAATTAATTTGATCTGTAATCTTCTAAAAATTAGTCATTTAAAATTGTCACGTCGACTAGCAGAAATCTTTTTGTACCAGCTGGTATTTTGGTAGCTAACATTACAGTGATTTGTTGCTCATTAGAGCTTTCTCGCAGAACATCGCAGTCTATTTTGTTTTCTTTCATTGGCAACAGCTTGCAAACACAAATTTCCTTGCAGTGTTTGGGTTGTTTTAGAGTTATATTCCTTTAGGCAACTTGGGAATTTTTAATTCCCCTTTAATGTTTTCTGTGATTAAACTGAACTTAAAATCATTAGTTTTTCGACGCCGAGAATACCTTTACCACTTTTTATATATAAAACACCGTAGCTAATTTTACACGCATCGTCATTTCTGATCTTTAGTGTACCAGAACAACTAATTTGTTTTACTCCAGATAACGTATTTGACATTTTGCATCTTAAAACCAATATATCTGCAGCTTACTGTTTACCACTCTGTCATGAGATAACTTCCTCCTGACAGGTAAAACCACAACTGTTACCATACGAACTGACAGAAACTCCCCAAAGATTACAGACGTGGTGGGTTAAGAATTCTCATATACCCTCTGTAAACTTATGTACCTAAGAACTATGCTTAGGTTCCAACAACAAAGATCAAGGATGAAAAAGAGCATTACTATTTCTTTTCCTGAGATTCTATTCCTTCTATTCAGATTTTTCCAACTTCATCTACTGAATAAAAGAGAAGAGGAAAAACGCATCATCAACCACCAGTAAAGGTGATGTTACACCAACACCAAGAAACAGTGACCTGCCCTACTAGAGAGAGAGAGAGAGAGAGAGAGAGAGAGAGAGAGAGAGAGAGATTGATTATGTCTATTAAAACTGGCGTCACAACATCTAGGTTACTGACACCGAACTAAATTTAAATAGAAAAAAGATTAAATCTAAAATAAATTTCATACAAAAAACCTAAAAATTTATGAATATAAATATATTTGTTCAAATATATAAATTCTTACATAGACATTCTATGTATAATCTAAATTTTGTTGAGAAGGCTCACCTACCATGTAAAGATATATATATATATATATATATATATATATATATATATATATATATATATATATATATATATGAGAGGAGAGAGAGAGGGGGGGGGGATTTCTTGTACCTTTAATTAATCGAATTCCATAGTATATCAACAGCAAAAGTGTTCACGTAAAGTATTACATGTCAGCGAAAGATATAAAGATTTCAAACACTGAAATTATTCAAAAGAGGGATTGAACACGTTATGAAAAATATAGCAGTGGAAGAACCAATACAAGACTTGCAAGCAATACTGTAATTACTTCATAAATAAAACATCCTGGATTTCCATAAGCATAAATAATAGGCGAGTTTTAAAATTAGCCAAGGACTACTAACGTTGCTACTTGCTGGCATCAAATCATCAACAGCCTAAAGTATAAAACCAAGATCTATTAACAGTGCTAAATAATGCATTGCAATGTGGAAGGCAATAACACTACTGTCGTGTTTAATTCTCATTCGGGGAGAGAGAGAGAGAGAGAGAGAGATGTGGGGGGAGGGGTGAGGGGTGGAGTAGAAAATACGGAAACTACTGATGGTGAAGCTCAATGTAAGCAACTGCTCTTGATCACAATCATCACGCACAGACTAAAATAGTAAACAGCACAGATGATTGCCAAGAAAACAGAAAATAGGAACGAGGGTAAAAACCGTCTCCACGTCCATTAGGGGGTCAGGAAAAACCCCTTAAAACGGAACAAACAACCAACAGCGGGGCAACGGCACGATGCATTTTTTATCGTCCACATTGAAACATATAAATCCACTAACACGTTAATACACGCACGAGTTAGTGTGATCTTTGAGGGCCGTCGAAAACATCCTTTCATGTCGGTTGTTTTTTCCCCTTGGTGACATCGGTGCTCCGACCTAAAGGGGCAGGGGGGGAGGGGGAAGATGGGGGCAGGGGGGTCTGAAAACATTGGACGAACAATAGACCCCACACGTCGCCGCAGGAAAAATATATTAAATTCTGGAAACATCAACAAGGTTACATCAAAGCCAAAGGGGGAGACAAGAATAGGACGAAATGAGAGAGAGAGAG
>NC_087202.1:23941089-23968589 GCF_015104395.2 Macrobrachium nipponense | reverse complement strand
AACAAAACAAAACAAAATTACAAATTAATTGTATCAGTGCGATTACGAAACTAGAACACCATGATTTAAGGGCATAAAACACACTTACGCATACCCATACTCATAAACATGCATACATATACACGCGCGCGCGCGCGAACACACACACACACACACACACACACACACACACACACACACATATATATATATATTATATATATATATAATATATATATATATATATATATATATATATATATAACGTATGTGTGTTTACAATATGCGAAATTGCAAATGGAAATTAGGAATATATTATCGAACGCAATAAACATTAAACTAATTCCAATTAATGTGATTACAAAACACTGCGAATTAGAAATGAAAATAATGTGGACGACGACAAAAAGGGGAATAAGAAAAAGAGAAAGAAACCCTCAGTAGAAAAAGCTTTCAATCTATCAAAAACTACGTCGACAAATGTCAAAACTTTACAACAATATTCTTGAATGACGTCGCCCCCCATAAAGTTTGAACTCACCAGCTCCACTATTTGTGACTCGGTTTTTTATATCGCCGTTTTTTCCTCTTTCTTTTTCTCTACAACGAAAATAAGGCAGAGAAAAAGTTTGATTTCTCACGACATAAATCTTCTTCAGTCATTCCGCCATTTCAGACGCATGGGAGTTTACGAATGGATATGTATATATTTATCAAAATCGGTACTATGCTTTTTGTAGATACATATACATATAAATACACGCGCGCGCACACACAAACACTCACACACACACACATATATATATATATATAATATATATATATATATATATATAAATATATATATTGCGTGTGTGTGTGTAGTGTGTGTGTGTGTGTGTGTGTTTATAACAAATTCCTGTAAGACAGAATTTATATTTATATTTGTTCTCTTTAACCTTTCCTTTGGAATGCAGCTTGACCTTTGAAGCGTACACAAATACACATTTTTGAGTGTTACTGCATACACTCACTCATAACAGAAAGAGGCCAAGAAACGCGCTGGAAACTATGTGTGAACTGTAAAACTGACGAAGAGCTTTACAAAATGGGGAAGTTGAATGTACGAAGTTGTGATGAGTCAACAAATTCCAAATATATTTCATTGGTTAAGGGAAAATCAAAATGGAAAATGACAGATCGGTACAAATATCAAAAGGAATTAGAAGAAGAAGAAGAACGGGACGCAAATAACTAAAAATTCATTATACAATTCATACATAAGCATGATGTATAATTTTATATTTGCACGTACAGCTGAGCCCAATCTAGGCTGAATCGTTAACGCTCTAATTAACTCTCTAAATAATCAACATCTACCTTAATGAATTCTTACAGATGTGTTATCATCAACTTAAGATCACTGTACGGCTATTAACAATAGTTTAATAACAACAACAATAATATAATAATAATAGTAATAAACCAATGCATGGAGAGTAAACGAGAGACTAAAGAACTGACCGGCGATGAAACAAGGCAATGGCTACATAGGGGAGAGTTCAAAAAGGAAACAGCAGGAATGCTAACAACGGCACATGATTAGGCCCCAAGAACCACATATGTTTAAAGAACAATAGATGGAAATAACCTCTAACCCATATGCAGGAAGTGCAACATGAAAAACGAAACCATAAACCACATACCAAGCGAATGTCCGGCACTTGCACAAAACCAGTAAAAAAAATTGCATGATTCAGCAGTAAAAGCCCTCCATTGGAGTCTATGCAAGACACACCAGCTAGCTTGCATAAATACGTGGTAAGAACACAAACCCGAGGGAGTGATAATAAACGATCAGGCAAAGATCTTCTGGGACTAAGGTATCATGGCAGATAGGGTGATATGTGCCAATAGACCAGAGGTGACGATGACTGACAAAATCAAGAGGAAATTATCACTCACTGATGTCGCAATACCATGGGACACCAGAGTAGATGAGAGAGAAAGCGAAAAAATTTATACGTATCAAGACGTGAAAAAAGAAATAAGAAGGATATGGGATATGCCAGTGGAAATTGTACACATAATCACAGGAGCTCTAGGCACGATCCCCCAAGATCCCTGGAAAGGAACCTAGAAAAACTAGATGCTGAAGTAGCTCCAGGCTTCAAGCAGAAGATTGTGCTACTAGAAACAGCGCACATAGTACGAAAAGTGATGGGCCCCCTAGGAGGCAGGATGCAACCCGGGACACCACTCTATTAAAACCACCCAGTCGAATAAGATGATTGCGATAGAAAAAAATACTAACAAGAAGAAGAAGTACTAGAGTAATATGAATCTAGTTAAACGGCTACTCATACTACACAAATACCAAATAAAACTATGTATCCACCTATTACCTATGGTAGCCTTTTCCTACTACCGACGGCGAGCTCGACCCTTATTAGGTCACTTTTACAATTTTTATCAGCTTTTATTATTATCATTATTATTAGCTGAAGTTCAAGCCGAGTATTTCTTTTTTATTGACAATTTTATTTCTTGTTGGGTGTTGGGGAGGAGGGAGGTGCGGTTAAACTTGCAAGCAAGGCGAAAACAATCGCAATCAGCTGTGGCAGTTTTTAAACGGCCTTTGGCTTCACACCAATTCGAAAGTTGGAAGGGAACATTTAAAATCTCGGCGCCACTGCAATCCAAAGTTTGACCAAAGATATAAACGTCGCCCCCCCCCCCCTTTCTCTCGCCAACCATCCCCAAACCCCCCTCCCCCCTCCACCACCCAAGAAACACACAATAAAAATATGTTTTTCAGCCTGGAACCTAAAAGGCAATTAGAGGAACTTCAAGCACAAGGCGTAACCGAAACGAGACGATGTTGCAAAACAACACTGATCAAAAACTATTCTTAACGGGGTGTGAAGTTTGGAAAATGATATTAACTCCCAGCGCTTATTGCGAAGAAAATACAGTTGTATTGTCCACTCGCTACATTCCCCAATTCTATGTATTGCAAATGACACAGTGACCTCGCAACTACTTTAATATTTTTGGATACACTTTCCTCTGAAGGTCTTGAAATCATAAAGTAAGTCAAAAAGCAAATTCTGTTCAGTAGGGACTGGCATCCAAATTAGTTTAAAAACTAAGGTTAGTACCTTGACAATCACACTGTAAAAATCGGTAAATTTCTTCAATTATTTCCTTTCAGATGACTCAATGGGCCACTAAGGAATTTACAATACGTTGAAATATTTTACGGTGAGATTAATTTATTGGCTTACATGTATGCAGATTTGCCCCATAAGCATGCACCCGCAAAACTGAATCGTAGCCTTTGTCAAAATACCGAGACTCGTATTCCCAAATCCAGCGTGAAAGTGGCACATCATGGAACATCATAAGCTCATAATGGAATGATAAGGCGTGCTAAACAAAGACAGTCGGCCCAGACAGCCAAACGACAATGAGAGCGGCCATCGGGTTCAAGTTTCCTTACGGCCCACAATGGGAAGACGAGCCACAGCTGCGCCTAATCTTACGGACATTGTTGCATTTCTTCGGTAGATGGTGGATGGTCGCCAGATTTGTGAAGGCGACACCAGTGGCTAATGCTGCCTGGGAATGAGGAAGGGAGGGGAAGTGGAGGTGGGAGGGCACAGGGAGGAGGGGGGGGGGGAGATAAAAGAGGAAACCCTCTGAAAACCCTGATGTTGGAGACACTTTTACCCTTCAATTAGTCATGCAACTGCTGTGCATAAAAGGGAATCCAGAATTTTGTAAAGGGCACGAAAACTTGTAAATTCATGAGGAAAATAACTCCAACGTTTCCTGGTAAAAATAAAAAAACATTTTCCTTTTATAAGTGTAATTAATAAAGAGGGCTTAGTCGTGTAAACGATACAAAAAGGAAATAATTTACAATTTGGTACCGATAGAGCAGAGGAAAAGCTTTTAAAATTAAACCAAAAATCATGAACCATCCCAAAGCACGTTTATCTGGAACACAGGCTACGCAATACAAACAGAACTGGAGTAAAGACCCCGAATACAGCAAGAAGTTAAATATAACTACTGTTTACTTTTATGGCCTACCATACTGTTTCGTGTATTTTACAGTGCGCCCAAGCTTCACAATATTTGATAAACAGTTATGACAAATGACGCTCAGATTACCGACTAACTCCAGCATAGACTGTTCAAAGCCTTGAGCCCTGAGCATACCAAAGGGGCAACTACAAAGAATTCTCCGCCGCTTTTCATCAAACACTGAAAAAATTAACGGGTTTTTAACCGACGTGTATCAAAAGTCATTACACCAACTGAAAAAACAACTCAAAATGGCATTTTTCATGTTTTTACAGCACACACGATGAACAAAGTTAACTCCATTTTCTATAAAAGAAGGCTGAATCATATTCTATGAAAGGCTCAAAAGGACTATTTTAAGGACATTAAACGGGGTAAGAATATCAAAGTTTAGAGCCGTCAGTAAATTTTCTGTACCCTACAGGGCAAACTCTTTCATATGGACATTTCTGTACACAAGTTGAGGAAAGAATAAACGTGAATAAATCTATCCCATATAATATCCTCATTCCTGCTTAAACACACACACTTGTATACATACATACACACATATATATATATATATATATATATCTATATAATATTATATTTATATCTATATATATATATATATATAAACAAAAAAGAAATGTTATGAAAGAGATTTATTTGCGTTTATTCGCTCCTCAACTGCAAGCGCTGTGTTCCTTCACTTATTCAACCGATTCTTTTAGAAACTATATTTATCCTTACATATATATATATATATATATATATATATATATATATATATATGTGTGTGTGTGTGTGTGTGTGTGTATATATATATATATATATATATACTATATATATATATATATATATTATGATAATATATATATCTATATATATATATATATAATATATATACATATATATGTAATTGCATAATATATAGATATTTAAGCATATGTGTACTATATACTTATAATAATATACAATCGCATATATGCATATATATATATATATATATATATATATATATATATATATATAAAGGATAAATATAGTATCTATAAGAATCGGATGAATAAGTGAAGGAACACAGCGCTTGCAACATTATGACTGCTGATATTTACAGTCTGGTTTTATGTCCAAGGAACGCTCTTACTGAATTGACGACTTGTTCAATTACAGTTCAATTTTCACTCAGTTTATGAAATGATTCAACAAAATAACGAAGTAAAGTCAGGATGACACCTAAACATTTTCTATTTTCAGTCTGGGAATAGTGAGCAGTTCACAGTATAAATACCAAATTAAAGTGTGACATCATTACAAAAATCACCAAAACACCCAACATAATTCTGGCTTACAATCTTTCAACCTCTGAAATATTAAAGCTAAGTCCAAATCGCTCACATGCTGAAAGATACCCTTAATGTAACCTTTACTTATCGAGCAAATGAAACCACAGGTAAAATGGCCGCCAGATACTATTAACATACCAGACTCATCCTGGCGATAAACATTTTTCTGTCTCGTACAAGAGAAAAAAAATGGTTATAGACTTCAATAGCAGATATTCTTTACAAATAATATGGTCCTTTATATGAAGTTAGCTTTACAAGAGAAAAATAAAAGTAATGATTCCATTCACACCTGATAACATTGTCTTGACTTGCTGGTCGAAAATGAACATAAAATTTGGATTTTTCCCCTACCTCGAAGTTTCCACTTAATGTTATCATTATATTAATCATATTTGTTCCTAACAAAACAGACCACTTATTCATTATAAATGAACCAGAAGCAACGCGGTACAGCTGCAATATGCCGTTTACCAGCCTCATAGCATAAGAAAACTTTTGAATTTTATTTGTGAAAAGCTAAGAAAAAGTAATAAAATAAAAAATAAATAACAAAAATAAATACCAATGACATTCAACCAATCAAAAGATCATCAGTCCACAATCACATCCTTTCTATACAGAAAAGCGTCATAGCAGAGAGCGTCCGAGAAACTATGGATCATAACGGCATCATACAAACAAAATGGAAACCGCCTCTCTCATCCCCCACCCCCATTTTTCTCTGGAAACATCAACCCCGAAAGGGACACCGAAGTTACATATAGCCAATCGAGGGTATAACCACCTTTAGGGGCGCGTGGGGGGGGGGGGGGGGGGAGTCTTAGGCGGCTGGTGCGGCCTCCGATGATACTTTTTCAATACAACATTCAGAATAAAGTTTACACAACAGGCGTCACCTAAAAAGGGGGGACCCCTTTTCGGCCCCATACCATCGGCGCTATTATGGGAGACCCCAGCCATCACTCCGGAATAGAAATCGCCAATAATGTGTGCTGCTCTTGGAATCTGTATTACGGTTTAGGGAAAATATTGACAGGTTTGACCCTTAAGCTTTTAAGAGGTGACTCGTAGGGTTAGGGGACAAGAAGAGAGAGAGAGAGAGAGAGAGAGAGAGAGAGAGAGAGAGAGAGGAGCGCGAATCTGCATTAACATCCCCTCCCCAATCTCTACAGATTTTACTCTCCCATTTTTCCAGTCGTTAGTCATGAAACCCTATTACCCTGACCTGACGAGAAACCAATGGGTTTCGAGGATATGTATTTTACTGAATAAAAACGAAAAGGATAAACCATTCGGTAAATCTCGTCCACACGCTGTATATGCATATATATATATATATATCATATATATATAATATATATATATATATATATATATATATATATATAATATATATATATGCATCATTCTTAGAAACAGTGTCACACAAGGAGCATTTAGGAAGGTCACGGTGCTTTCTGAAATCGTGCCAGTTCTTGGCACAGATGTTGTTACCACTAATGAAATTAAAGGATGGGCGTGACAGCGAAAACTATAGCTTAACTTATTTACCCTTTGTGTATTGAAAAGTTACCCACACACACATACATATATATATATACACACACCAAAACCTTTGTTTAACCCCAAAAAGAACGTGTGGCATTCATTTTCAGGGTAGAAATCACTTTCCAACGAGGACAAAACGCTCGTAATTAACGATAAATCTTCCCCGCAGTGAACCAAGCAGGAGAGGTCGGGTGAAGGGAGCGGGGAAAGGGAGGTGGCGGGTGTTGGGGAAGGCAAGGGGGGGGGGGGGGGGGGAGGGGGTGGACCACCAGTTCATCTGTCCTAATCCTTGCAAATCAGGAGCCTTTGCAGCAGGACATAACCTCCGCTGGGGATCCGTTTAATGGAGCTCCCCGAGAATTCATTTTCATTTACACCACTTCATGACTCTGACTCAAATTTACACTTCGAGTTCGGCGTGAGGGCTTTTATCTATAAGCCATGTGCGTGCGTGTGCATAAATCGTTCCTAGTCTATTTGTGTGTGATTTGCGTTAGAGGAGGTTCAATTTGTGTGTGTGTGTGTGTATGTAGGTATACGTGCGTGTGCGCACTAGTCAGGGAGGCGTGTACCATATTTTACACATAACGATAAAATATAGGCGTCTGGAAAATATCTTCAATGCTCATAGCAAAACTTTTATTTATTAAACTTTTAGTCTGTGAAATATGACAAGGCCCGAAATCTTCCAGTATTTTTCCTGTGCTAAAAGGAGCAGGGATAATATATTATTAATTGATCGCAAAAAATAAAAAAACTCTTAATATTTTGCGTGCGAGCAAGCGCAAGTATCTTACCAATAAGGATCACTTAGAGACGAAAGTCAATACTATTGGGCAAGCAAGAGCGCGCGGCGTGTGTAGGAGAGAGAGAGAGAGAGAGAGAGAGAGAGAGAGAGAGAGAATTACAAGGAGTTACTAGGATTAGGATTTCTCAAACACTTGTTAGTCATCCGAGGAGACATCATGCGCTCAATTTTCTCTAGAACCACGTTTTACTGTTCATTCACAGTATCCTAATGATTTTGTCTAGCTTTCTTTTAAACTCTTACACACTGTTGCTGTTTACAACTTCTGGTGGCAATTTATTCTGTGTTACATATCTTGTATGTAAAGAAGTTCCCACAATGGGATGTATCTCTTCAGTTCTAGTTTCCATCCATTTTTTCTTGTCTGGTTTTCGTTTAACGTAAATAAGTTACTGTCTACTTTTGTTATGGTTTTCAATACTTGGAATGTTTCTATTAGTTGTCCGCGCAATCTTCGGGTTTCTAAGCCTTTCATGTTCAGGCTCTCTAGTCGTCTTTGGTAATCTATTAGCCTGATGGATGGAATTAACTTTGTGGCTCTTGCTTGTACCCCCTCTAATCTAAATTTAAGTCCTTTCTTATTGTTGGTGACCAAAACTGTACGGCATATTCAAGATGAGGTCTAACTATTGATGTGTATAACTGCAGCACCGTTTCATTGTTTCTGTATTTGAACGCCCTCTTTAAGTATACCACTAGTTTCTGTGCATTCTTTTCAGCTTTAATGCTCTGTTTTGTAGATTTTAAGTCCTTGGTAATACTGACTCCAAGGTCCTCTTCTTGTTCTACACTATATATGTCATTCCCAAGCAGCATGTATGAAGGTTGATCGTTCCTATTTGTAACACTATACTTATCCAAGTTAAAAGGTATTTGCCATCTTTTTCCAAGTCATAGTTCACCAAGTTTCCTCTATTGTCTCTTAGGGGACCTATGTTATTTTTTTGTTGGTTTCCTACTATTAACATGCGCAAAGAATTCTTTTGGGGTTTCCTTACAAACTGATTCAACTCTCTTATCTTTGTATTTATCACTAATTTTGTCCACCAATCTACAGAGTTCTTTATGCCTGCTTGCTTCTTCTGGTGTTGGGTGTGGGTTCACTGATTTGTGCAGTCTGTCTCTTTCTCTTATTTTATATTAAGAGAGACTGAAAATGAAAATAATAAATCAATGATTGAAAGCATTGTACAAGTGTAATAAAAAGATTCACACGGTTAGGAATCTGTTCTTATATATAAAAGAAAAATCACAGCAAAGACAATGATATAATTTCTCTCCTTAAAAGTCTGATAAAATAAAATACGTTACTCATCAGATCTCGTGAGAATGGAACTTACACTACGTAATTACCATTTAAAGAAAATTGAAAACACTCGGCCACTACGAATCGTAATAAGAATAACCATAAAACAAAACAAATCTGTAAAAATAGTATGTTACTACAACAAAAAGAAAAAAAAACAATCACAACAACGATGGGAAAATATTCGTCCCTAAACAATAAAAAACAAAAGAACCATGAAAATAAAGGACAAGCAAAGACTGTGAGGATACCACCCCTACAAGAACATGTGAAGAACAAAAAAAGACACGCGGTCGAAAATAACGAAGGCTGGAGTAAGGCGGAATCTAAGAAAGAAGGAACAATCGAACGGAACATGAAAGGGGGAGCGAGAGAGAGAAAGAGTCAGATTCTGTGCAAAGGACGGAGAACACAATGAAACTTGGGGTTTCATAATCTCCCCTTGTAAAACAAAGCCTGAAAATCTGCAGCCAATCCCGTCAGCCCCAAACGAAGTGGTAGCACTAACAAAGGCCGAATATAACTAAATCCACTATAATTGGCTTTAATCCCGCTTGCCTCACCGAAGGGTCAGGTCCCCGGCTCAGCGCGACTCATCGCCGGTAGCGGTTGGGGGGGAAGGGCAGTCCTCCTCCCCCACGGGGGGAAGAAGGGTCCCCCCCCTCCTTCCATCCTGACTCCCTTTACTCTGCAACATACAGCGAAAAATGGGACAAGATACAGGTAGGTGAAGAATGGTAGATATGTGTGTGTGTGTGCGTTGCAGAGAGAGAGAGAGAAAAGAGAGAGAGAGAGAGAGAGAGATCCTTCACTGCTTATCAATAAAGGCACATTGGACTTTCAGGAAAGCCTTCCAACTGCCCATCCTCCACCAGTCCAAGCCCTTCGAACACTGGTTGTCCAGTCGTGAGCCAGACGAGCTACCACCCAAACTATGAGTTCAGTGAGGAGAGAGAGAGAGAGAGAGAGAGAGAGAGAGATTCTATATTCTCAACTACATGTATGCCACAAAATGGTACTGCGCATGTAAGCGCATGCTTTTGAAGACCGCGCACACACAAGCATATATATATATATATATATATATATATATATATATATTTATATAGATATTTATATATATATATACATACATATATATATATATATATATATATATATATATATATATATACTAAATCATCCACGGTAGAAAGTTAAGTGACACTAGGGACTTGTTCCAAGATCCCGGTTTCACTTACCTTAATACCATGGATTTAAGGATATATATTTTCAAGAATGTCTTCCTTCGTGCTACATTGGAGATACGTTACGAGTTTTCAACATATCTTGAAGCCTGATAGTCTGTTTGATGATAAAACACATTCAGGTAAAATTCCAGGAGTAAAATGTTATCTATGAAATTTAGCTCATATATTCATGAACAAACGTACTATCAGTCACTTTTACTAGCGCTTGACTTATGCGAACTTTACACTGCGTTTTTAACAGGCAATTTAGTAACTACAACAGACAACCCGCAAGGGTTAAAAAGTCATACAGGTCTATTTTAAAAAAAAACTTAAAAATGGTTTCACAACACTATATGAAAATACTAGAATTCATCCTCATATTATAGGTGCGCACAACGAAAGCAGAACGAGAAGAACTTCATGATAATCAATTTTAGAGACGCTCCCGATTAAGAGCTGAGCGTCCTATGTAACGCTGGCAAATCAGTAGAACGCCTCAGCCCACTAATATCTTTCCATGCACAACAAGCACAAGGAAACACACCAAAGAAACAAACATAGCTATGGGTACATAAGGGAGATATTGAGACAAAAGTTCCAAGGCTGTAATTAGCAATAAACTTAACCATGAACGTTACTGAAGAGGACACAAAATCAACTAAGCTTACAAAATAAATTGGAATAGAATAAATATATTCACTGTCACCGACATATGCCCTCAAAGAATAAAACGTGGAAATAAAGCAAATCGAATTTGTATTGTGAAAATGAAACGTTCCCGTCACAAGTTTGAAAGTATGATGACTGTTAAAAGGAAACAACACGACGCCACCATCTCAATTTCAACCCACGAAGAGGAGGAGGAGGAGGAGGAGGAGGAGGAGGACAACGCGGAGGAGAAAGAGGAGGAAGGAAAGGGGGAGAAATGTACTCATCCAAGACCCCATAATCTCCTTGAATATTCTTTCAATCATCTCTTTGTTCGTCACATCCAAGGAACTTTCGGAAAAGCTCTAACTGCATTTGCATCTCATTTTCCTCGCCATACGCTTGGATACTCTCTTCTAATTTACTCGATAAATCCCAGAGATATGGTCAGTTAACACAGGGACTCGGGGAGGGGGACTTGATTAGCGTTCTGTAATTCATTTTCCATGTGTATGCATTACTCCTCCAGCGGTTGCATGCTGATTGCGGATTTAGATGCATGAAGAGTATGGTGTTGCTTACGTTCTGCTCTTTCACATTATTAGGAATGTATTACTTTTGACAATCTTCTGTCTTTATTCGAGCTGAATACATTATGCCTACGCACTCTTCTCACACACACAAACACAGAAACACGGAACTCGCTCACTTTCACCGACACACAAACATATCGTGCTTCTCTGGCACATAGAGGTGTTTACACTAAACCTGAACTGAACTCTCTCTCTCTCTTCTCTCTCTCTCTCTCTCTCTCTCTCTCTGGACCTTCTTTTGTACCGTTGCTTTATGTAGCTTTCAATTAAAACGCTTCATTACAAAAAGCGCTGCAGAAAGACATGAAATTAGACTGTTGTAAAACATTCTGTCGTAGTTAAAAAGTTCTAAAAAAATAATCAACTTCTAAGCATTTTTATGCACTCGATAAATCTGTATATTTAGACAAATATACAAAAGAAATCCCTATGTAATTTTCATTTCACACCCAATTACCATAATTACTATTAGCCTCATTTTTTTTCCCGTCTTTTAACGAAGGTGTACTACAGGTAATTAATTAGGAACATCAAAGCTCCTTTCATAAATACCAAATCAAAACGAGAGGTAATTTAGAGGCAGGTTCTCGGGTGAACGCCAACGCAAAGCTAACTCGCCTTTCCATCCCGAGATTCATTTTCAATCCCCTGCTGAACTACACGACTGTACGTATTCGTGCAGACACGGACAGATAGACACACAGGATACGCACACAAGTAAACATATGTAAGACGATTATTTTCCCATGTAGAGACTGAAAGGAAAAGTTAGTATGTGCAAAGAGAGGGTATATATATATATATATATATATATATATATATATATATATATATATATATATATATATATAGAACACGTCATATCAACACGCCCATACACACATATATGCGTACATACCAATGATACTGCACCTTACATCTAATTCTTGATAACTGAAGAAGGAGATAATCAGGATGAGCAGAATGGTCGTAATGAGACATTGCCCCTAGAGACTGGAGAAGCCAGCGGCATCTTTCCCCTCGAACTACGGGGTATGGTGTACTATGCCCAACAAGCCATCCACCCCCAACCCTACCCCAGTCGGCTTCATCAATTAATCCTCAACTTTTCCTCCCTAAGAAAGTACTAAAGGGAAACAGAGAGGCTTAATCCTTTCGACCGAGCTCCCTTCACAAAAGCAGATTGACTTCATACAAGCACTAGGATTTACTCTCGTGAAATTCTATGGTTCGCGGTGTTGCAAAGCGTCTGTCTCCCTTTTGTCTCCTTCTTTATTCTCGTAATGACGGATTTCCTTTTCTTTTCTGTTCTCTTCTTATCATTTCGGAGACATACTAGGGGGGAATAAAATGACAAGTTTTCCCATTATCAAGGCAAAGCATAAAACGTTTATGAATACGTTTGTGAATTTCACAGGTTGCTCACTCCGGATACTATTTTATCTGAATAATAGCCTTTAGGGAATGCTACAAAAACACACAGCCACTGAAGGCAAACTCTTTTCACAGAGTTCTTAAAACTGAATAAGGTTGCTTCTCCCTTGTTCAGTGCCAGAGTATTTTACTCCTATTTCCTTGTCATTATCACTGGTGACGAGATGTAAAGGGAACCATTAATTAATTATTCACACACGCACACATACATAATCTTGCTTTATGGGGAAAACGGTCTTCATAAAAAGTTGAAACGGTATGAATATCAAGTTCCTTCTGTTAATGATGTTTTTCAATGTGATTTTATTAACCAAAACTTCGTGCATTTCGGAAAGCAATATCTGTAACACACCCTTGTCAGTGATGCCGATTTACAGATAATTAGGAACAAATGCGATGCTACTGGACAACTGGCATATCAAGGAAACCATTTGAACATTACACAATTAGTTCGGAGGGGTTAGGAAAAAGGTTTTTTATTTTTAGTTGTCTGTTCGTTCTTATAAAAATTATGGTTTTTTTTTTCATAAACTGGCATGCATTCTGTTTTTATGAAAAAAAAAAATAAATAAATAAAAATAATAATAATAATAATAATAATGATAATACTTTGATGTGTGTGAAAATATTTACTGCGACTGCGTTTACAACAATTTTGCTCTACGAAACATGCATACGAAAAAGAAACATTCGTAGTCAAGCACAAGAAATAAAATCACTTAAAAAAAACTCACAAAATCACGTGTACCCACAAACAAACACACGCACACACACACACACACATTAACTCTCGTCAAACAAAGCTAAGAAAAACTGGAAAAGGAAAGTAGTGACAATCGGGCTCTGCTTAAACCCAGGGTACACACGCTAACACCGGCATAATATACTTTGGTTCGTAAAAATGTACGCTCAGTTCGCAAAGACTTTTCAGACCGAGAAGGTTAAATCGGAGGAAGCAAAAATTCCTGCAGTGTAAGTTTGGTTCGAGTTTCTCTTGCTTACAGAGAACACATTTTGTGAGTTAACGATATTCGTCTTACCTGATATATTATATATATATATATATATATTATATATATATATATATATATATATATATATATATATATATATATATATATATATAATATATATATATATATGTATATATGAGGCTCGCTTTCTCAATCAATCATCGTTAACTCTAGTTTTTGTCACTCGGGCCTCGAGAGTTTCTCAAATGTTTTCAGCATTTATAGACATACAGATGCTCCGAAAGAGTCTAGGTAAATACGTACAGTATTTACATAGGATCATCAAACAAGACATTTTAAATCGCTTCTAATCATGTTTTCGTTCATTTCTCTGGTAATATACTGACAATTCCCGTATACCTCACCAAAACCTTTGACTCACTTTTTAACAGTTCCAACGTCATAAATAATTCTTTCCTTTACATAGGGGGTTTCCTTTGTAAAGGAATTAATTCAAGAGGACGTATATAATTTATATATAATCTGAATCCCCAAACGGTAAGTATTAGTCGAAACTACTTTTTTTCACATTTTAATCAGATATTTCTGTTATGAAGACAGCAGTACTTTGTCAGTTAAGATTCTAATTCCTGAACACGTTTTGCGGTTATAATAAGGCTCACACCATTGTCCTACTGTCTGGAAGACTTACCTCACAAGATTTATTTTTCGGAAGGTTCTATCTTCAGTGACGATCTTCCTTTTGCACTTAGAGTGGTGCCATTAAAAGTATCTCACGATAATTCCTATTCTCCCTGGTTAAATTTTTCATCCATAAATGCGCCTGTCTGTTAAAAAGTTCACACTGTACAGATTACCCCCGAATTCTGTTATTATTCACATAGTTCTATAAACTACCGTGAATATATCTAAATGTAAAATTTTCCAGCACTGGGGCAAAAGAAGAGATATGATCTACTTGAGAAAGATTAAATAACTGGGTAGACGTTACGTTTGCCTGAACAACTGCGCAAGCACCAATGCAATGGTCCATGAATGCTTGGACACTGGGCAGAATGATGTGACTGTCATGGGAGTTAGAGGAGTCAGAGAGAGGAGGAGCCTCTAGAGACCAACCAATTCGGGGCAATTACAAATGATTATGCATACTTATAAATTCTTTCAAAGATTGAATATTCACTCAGCTGTACGTAGTCAAGCGTGATTTACACTTTCTTTAGTGAAGAAATTTATAATGAAAATATTGAAAAAATGATTGAGCGATATTTTAGGTAGTGCCCAAAGGTTTCAAATGTATTATTTTCTCAATTAAAAAGGATCGAGATTTTCTTCACCGTTAAATACATTAACTTTCCAGAACTTTGTGTTTCGACGTACATTTTATTGAATATATATATAAATACAATCATAAAACGTGAAAATGAAGCTGAATAAAATACTAAAACTTGCATGAGATAGAGAAAGAATTAAAAACTGAAACGCAATACAAAATATCACACAGAGGAACAAACTTACTCCAAAACAGAGAAAGCAAGACGCAGCAGTAATGAGCACCAGAGGAAAGAACGAAAAAGACGGAAATGCAAGTTTCACAAAACATTTGGGGGGAGGGGGGGGGGGGGGAGGAAACACTGATATATTACTTGACTACGAAAAACCGGTAGAAGAGGATAAATAACACGAGAGGATTTTTATTTATTTATTTATTTGTTGCTGTTTTTTTTATCCTGTCGCGACAAACGTAGGAACTTTGCAGCGGAATACTTGGCATAGCGTGCGTTTCCGAAAAATCTCTGGATTACAACTTTGGTGAAAAGAACAACGGAAACAACTTCTTCTCGATGCGACAACAACTTTCGGGGGAAACATTTGTCGTCTTCAACCCAGAAACAAGAGAAAGCACGGGAGATGAACGAGCGAGAGAGAGAGAGAGAGAGAGAGAGAGAGAGAGAGAGAGAGAGAGAGAGAGAGAGAGAGCATTAATTTCTGGCGTCTTTAGGAAAGGCAAACAGATGGCACTGGGGTAGGTCTCCCATAAAACCTACTTCGAGGGGATTATACACCACATTCGTGTTTCTTTGGTTAATAAGTTATCTTTTTTTCCATAGACCGTAACACACACACACACACACACACACACAGAGAGAGAGAGAGAGAGAGAGAGAGAGAGAGAGAGAGAGAGAGAGAGAGAGTATGGCTCTTGCGTGTATGATACCTATCTGTTGATGACAAATTTTTCTGTTCGTTTTTTTCATTTTCCTTTTTTTTAACAAAGCTCACTCAAAACTGTCGGTCGAGGTTTCTTAGAAACGGAGCCGTCAGAGAGAGAGAGAGAGAGAGAGAGAGAGAGAGAGAGAGAGAGAGAGAGAGAGAGAGAGAATTACCACAAACATTACCTTTCGAATACCAATTTCGACAACAGGAAGAAATTCTGTCCTAATTACTTCAAAACTTTGAAAAAAATGGGAAAGGACATCTGGTAGAAAAAAAAAAAACCACAAAAACAAAAAACAAACATGGATGGCTAAACAAGTTTGTCTCTAGCGTGGGAATGGACAGATGCGGCCTCTGCTTTTCCTTCTGCTCATACCCACTTACGCTAACCTACCCCCCCCCCCCCCCCCCCCCCCCCCCCCCCCCCCCCCCCCCCCCCCCCCCCCCCCCCCCCCCCCCCCCCCCCCCGCCCCTCGCCATTCCCCTCCCTTCCCTCCCTCTTATGCAATGATGAAGGTAACCAGACCACTTAAGGGAAACATTATGGCTAAAGAGATGAAACAGAGTAAGAAAAACAAAATTGATAATAATAAAAGAAAGAGTACTGGGAAGGGGAATGAGACAATAGGAACGACACAATCAAAAGATTTGTGGAAGAGAAAGCCAAGGGACCGGTAATATCGAGTGGGATTATATTTAATAAAATCAGAAGGAAATGACATAGTGAAGAGTGGGCACTGGGGTCGGATGGGTTTCTTCATTATCATTTTCATCATCATAATCATATTCATCATCATCGTCACGATCAACAGTATCATCATCATCTGATATTATCACGCCAGCGAACGCGGCGTCAAAGGGGATTAAGTGGGGATAGCAGAGCAGAATGAAATGAAAAGGGAATCAAGATGAAAACGCGCAAAAGGAAATGTTCCTCCTCCGGAAAAAGGAAATAACGTAACAAAACAGAGAACTGATAACCGTGGGAGGAGAACACGTGCGGCAGATACTCGCAAATAGCGAACACAGTAAACGGGGGAAGAGAGAGATAAATAATAACAAAGGAGGGAATAAATGTTTGGGAAACGGATTAAGGATTTCCAGCACGAGGAAACAATATAAAAGGAAATGCGAATAAAGGAAGATTAAAGCCATAGAAGGAATGATGCATTGTGGAGCGAAACGGGAAATTCGCGATATGTTTCAGTCAAATTTAGACAATCCTGGTTGAGCTTAAAATGACACGAATAAATACATAAATCACTCAATAAATAAAGCAGATTTTACTTCAGAATGTTTTTCACCGATAGGAACAGAAGTAATTAAAACAGAGCTTAAATAAGCAGCTACTTATATATAGCTTGCGCAGAAGCTGAATAGCTAACCTCTTCTAATGTCCCGCTTAAATTTAAAATACCCACACATATATGTGTGAATATATACATATATATAGCATATATATACATACATACATACGCACACACACTAATAATATATATATATATATATATATATATATATATATATATATATATATATATATATATATATAAAGCAATCAACACAATTGATGTGAAATATAAATAAATTTATGACTCACATCTGTCTTCCAGTTAAAATACCTGGTCTCGATCCCAATGTGAGCCAAAATTTTACGCGCGCGCACACACACACACACACACACACACGCACGCACGCACGCACGCACGCACACACATATATACACAAATGTGTATACGAATTAATGAGAGAGAGAGAGAGAGAGAGAGAGAGAGAGAGAGAGAGAGAAATTAAATAATTGAATATAATATAACTGCAAACATTATTGTTTTAGAGTGGATATTCGAAGTATAAGTACAACCGACGAACAGGTGTAAAGTTGCGGGCACTACACAATAGCCCTATTTTTATTTCGACCGCCGGAGGCTTCAAAGATTAACATTATGCGCCATAAAACGAGAGTAACGGTGACATAAGGAATCTCTGCACTTCGCACACGTAAAGAACACCTTACAATGAGTGTGTGACTTGAATATTTTGTCGGGGTCGGGGAGGGGCTCGCGGCTATGCAAGCTTCAGGGGAATAATAATGCACGGCTTCAGAACTTCACGAAAATAAATGGCGGCCTTGTTCTATCTAACCGTCTTTTTGATATGGTCGGTCTTTTTTGAAGGCTTGTTTTAGTAATTAATGTTTTTTCAGTTTTCAGTTACAAAAACAATCATCATTAACATTAAAAAATAGCCATTTCAAAGTAAAATCGGCTTGACCACCTGGGAAGACTAACATGAAAAAAAAAGAACTTACACAGGCAATGAGAGACGTCGTAAATGGACTCGGAACTTATTGGAGAAGTAATAGAAACTATTTCCGAACCTATTACAACTGGGTGGAAATTAAGATTAAAAGGAAAAAAAAATCGACCGGCATAATGCAGCCATCAATCTTCAAGTGACGGAGGGATGCAATCACGGAAATGGTTATTGGGGGCATCTCTGGAAAATGAGGGCTTGAAGGCATCAATGGGAAAACTAACGACTTCCGCGGAGGCATCGGCGGAAAATGAAGTCAATCAGGAACCCCAAAATGGCAGTTGACAAACTGCTATCCGAAGAACACCGCGTCAAAGGCGGCATTTGCACATTAATTGGAAAAATTAAATTAGCAGACAAATCGGACCGAAAGATGAAGCCAATTACCAGGCTGCCAATCTTGAACCCATCCAGAATTGCAATTAGTCACTTTGACAAGCAACGAAGCTTTTAGCTTTGCAGATAAGAGTGATTAACCACGATTTCAGATGTGTCAAGGGTCACGTACCATTCAAGTTCACAAAGATCGCAGGGTTAGTGAACACGTTCTTGATTCTTTATATATTGCTAATAAGAAACACTAATTTTAATTTCACTAAGAAAAGTGTTTTTAGTTCAACTTTTGCAACGCGCGTCAAACCTCTAAGTTGGTTATGAAGCAAGTCAGATACATAAATAAATCTAGAGACACCCTCAAACATTGTCAATTGCACTAGTCGCCCAAAAACCGATGCTTAAGCTCCTCTTGACGCAGGAAAGTTTACCAGCCATGACACAGGTAACATGAACTGAAATCGAATGTAAAAAATTACGATTACAAACGACAATCCGTTGGACACGTTACCCGGATGGGCAAACTCTAAACTGGAATAAGAAAGGCATTTGAGTTTTATTTGTGCACTCTCTCTCTCTCTCTCTCTCTCTCTCTCTCTCTCTCTCTCTCTCGCATCGCATCCCCAATGATGCGATATATATGAAAATAGCCGATACTAGTAGTTAAATATTAACTATATATAAAGTATATCATATACTTATTACGAGAGTAGTAGAGCTGTAAGCTATAATACGATTGAAGCTATTGATGTGGGGTTAAGTGTCGGGTGTGTTGCAAATGTGCATGTGTAGGAGATGAAGGTGTGATCGATGCGCGGCGGAATCGCGCGACTGGTCCGTTGTGGTGTGTGTATTTGTTTATATGCTTAAAAAATCACATTAGATGCACGTGACTTCATTAAATAAGCGAATACCACAGGAAAATGATAGTCAGAAATCCAAGCGCTTTCGTCTTTACTAAGATATTGTCAAGGAGCTCCTTAACAATGTCTTAGTAAAGACGAAAGCGCTTGGATTTCTGACTATCATTTTCCTCTGGTATTCGCTTATTTGTTTATATATATATACAATACTGCGAAAAGAGAAAACTAGAAGAGGGAATCAGATTTAATCTTAAAATGCTGATTTATAAATAAATGGTAAACTTCAGTTTCAGCGCCCTCTGGTACTTCGTTCTCATATCTACGTATGATTTCTGTCTATAATTTTTTTTAACTAATTGTAGAAATTCAGCTGAAATTCCCTAACTCAAAATAGCGTGAAAAGAGAAAATCATGGGAAATAACAAAGATATTAAGAGATATTTCCGTGTAACAGTATCCATCGGACATCGGCCAAACGCAGACCTCCTAAAGCATCCCTTTCTACAACCAGAGGCTTACAAGGTAAGACGCGGACTGTCATCAACCTCAAAGATCATCCTCATTCAATATGAAGAAGGCGATCGAGTGACCACTAAACTTCCAGCGCCTCCTATTGGTGAGAAATAGCAGTTGGTAATGAGTTTCCAATTGGTCGGGGGGGACGCACACACACACACTGTTTAACCACCTGTCAGGGCAGAGCCTGAAGAACCCCCAGAATTAGTGATTACGGTGAGCGACTATCGCCGTCGACGAATGACACAGGAGGGGCACACTGATGATATCTCATTAGCACCATCAATGGTCGTCATTAACGGAAAAGGGACCTTCCTCCCCTACTACCGCCCAAGACAAAAACTAATAAGGGGAAAACGGGAGAGGAACGCGAAGGAGAAAGGAGACCTGACGTTGCTCAGCTGGAGATGGACATGCTGAATCTCTCTCTCTCTCTCTCTCTCTCTCTCTCTCTCTCTCTCTCTCTCTTTCTCTCTCTCTCTCTCAAGGATACCTGTCAAAACATGAAAGGTAGCATATTTTACAACCGCCCTCCCTAATAGAAAAAGACATTTAGGGGAAGTATATATATTATATACTATATATATCATATCTATATATATATATATATATATATATATATATATATATATATATATATATACATGTGTGTGTGTGTGTGTGTGTGTGTAATGTAAAAGTAATTACAAGTTAGCACTAAATTTCAACGGGAAAGATAAATTCATATTTCAGTATTTTTACTTCAGAGGATTGAATTACAGTGTCCTTAATTCCTTCACTGTAACGCTTGGAATACAGCCCAGTGCAGAGAATGTTAATTTCTTCAATGAAAAAATAAAATACCTTAAAGCAAGCAAAGTACTATGCAGTAAGATTCACAGCAACAACAACAAAAACAAAAAAAGAAAAAAAAATAACCACCCAGGCACTGTAGCGATTTGAAGCACCTTTCAATAACATCGAACATATGAAAGGGAAGATCCCATCTTTCATCGAGCCACTCTCATTCTGTTTCAACTTCATAGGAGGAATTTATGACCTGGCCGACCTGTTCCTGAGAGGGTTTAGGAACCAATATCGGAAAAATCCAAAATTACGTCATGTCTCCTGGGGAGTTCATGTTTTAAAGGCCAGGCAGGGAAAAAGGGCTGACGGACAACGCTTGTAGCGCTTATATGATCAGTTGGTTAACTTTAATGCTCTGGTTTTCTTGTGGTACTTTCTCTCTCTCTCTCTCTCTCTCTCTCTCTCTCTCTCTCTCTCTCTCCCCGCACATTCACAGGCAGTCTCTGACACACTCACATACACACAAGCGCGCAGCACGCTATGCTCAGTAATCGAAATATCAAACTTCGGTAAGCAATGGTCATAATATTGAAGGAAGATTCCACTATGAGGCTTGCGACATCTGTTTTTACTACACAGGAGAGTAGGTCTTAGGTTGTACAATTTCTAATATATGGGCTCTCTCTCTCTCTCTCTCTCTCTCTCTCTCTCTCTCTCTCTTTGTGATTATTGGACCTGGGTTCGTTTCCTAGGACAGGACATCACAATTTCTTCTTCAAATTTCTTTGAACTTGGGTCTTCAGGCTTTGTAGTGACAAGCGTATCCAAAAAAGAGCAAAGAAATCATGAAGTTAAGAGGGCATTGTGGCTATTACAATTTCATATGTATCTGGTGAAAAAGTGACCAGTAGATTCTACATATATGTACTTACATACATACATACATACATACATACATACATACATACATACACATTGCTTTCCCCAGTAATCAAAATGTCAAATTTCAGTATGTAGTACACCACGGTGTACATTTTAAGTTGTCTCCAGGTAATCCCAACCTGGGAGTGTGGAAAGTTGAAACGATGGACACAGTTTCACTCTATAAACTTTGTTAGTCAAGTTCTGGAATAGCCTACACGTCCTAAGGAAAATGGATATTCACGAAGTCTATATGAATAAGTAAGCTTTTGCCTTGTAACGTAGACCTGGAAATCGGAATTGTCACAGTTAAGTATAACTACGCATGCTTTACAGGTAAAACTCTTTCCGAATTTAATAGTTGCAAGACAACTTGGTTATATGACACTTCCTTGGCACACAGGCTATAACAACTGATTAGTCTTGGTCTTATTGACAAGATCTTTATTTCTAACGTAATGTCAAAGATGTCTTCCAGATGATTTACTTGAGGCAGTTTCTCTATTACTGCTCTACACAATTCAACAGGAAGACCATTTAGTCACAATGTACTAAAGGTAATAAGTAATTTAAAAACCTCTCACTTATCTCAAATCCGTTAAAAAAGAACGTTGTACAAGTGAATAACAGGTTAAATATAAGCACAGACAACAAAACAAGTAAAATATGTACCAAAGTTTCTTGGGATCTTTGGCGGTGCCAGATACACGATCATGAATATCTTTAACCTTAAATAAAATATAAAAACTATTGTGGCTAGAGGGCCGCAATTTGGTATGTTTGATGATTGGAGGGTGGATAATCAACATGTCAGTTTGCAGCCCTCTAACCTCAGTAGTTTTTGAGATCTGAGGGTGGACAGAAATAGAGCGGACGGGCAAACAAATGGCCATCTAAATTGTTTCATTTTGCATTGAACCGATCCTTACTCCAGTACACAAAAATAATAAGAATCACAAATACCGAATATGAACCAGGCAAATACAGATGCTTTGGCATTCACCAGAGTTAAAGGTACTACATGAAAAGATATATCAGCCTATAACTATTCATCCCACAGGATCAAGCATTCCATGACTATGGTGGCATTAAAAGGGTTATGTCGAGTTTCTATTTCAAGGACATGTAAAGAGATAAGGTACACGCAATGACAGAAAATGAGTAACTAGTGTAAAAAAAACATTGTAGAAAATAAAGAGTATAATATCCCAAACGGTAAAGAAGCATTTAATTATTTGTCTGAGACTAACTGCTTTCCCATCGGACATTCAATAACACACATGATGATGACGTCTGGCTTGTTCTTTCACGAAAATTTTGGTTTAAGTCCATTTAACGAAAACAAAAAATCCATAGAATACGGAGCACGCAGGTGCACGTGGGGAACACGGAGGAACATCGAGAATTCGAGAAAACGCAGACAATCATAGCTGTCGACTGGCAGGTGCGTATATGATAGTTACTGTAGTTATTTTTGGGGCTTCTTCTCCATCTTGTGCAATTTGCGATGGAAGTGAAACGCGGCCATCCGAGGAGTAAGGTTCTTTCCATTACATGAAAGAGAGGAAATTAATGGACCGGAGAAGAAGCAAAAGGCCTTCTATGACTGATGAAAGGCCCTGAAGACAGCTTGATGATAACAACATTAGCCACCATTTTAACACTAAATTCCCCTAAAGAGAACCTATTATCTTCTCTCTCTCTCTCTCTCTCTCTCTCTCTCTCTCCTCGCCAGTTTCATCCAGCCATCACCCCTCCTCTTTCTTTAAATCTCCCTAACCCCTTCTTCCATCTACCCCACCTCCTCCCCCCTACAACGACCTAAAGATGCTAATGGCTTTCCAATTTGTGGAAGCGACGGGGGAAAAAAAGGGACGGTCTGGGGGAAAGAAAGTATATAAGGAAAAACAAGTTGCTTATTTCACTTCATAATGATTTTTCAAATTCATTTTTTTTAAAGAGAAGACGAATCTTTAAGCGGTATAAGGTAACACTATAAAAGCATGGATCACAGTGCCTTCATGACTATACAGTAAGAAAAATTCTACCTAAAATGACAGCTTACGAAATCGTTCTAGTTTTAAATTATATAAAAGAAATGTAAAAAGCACATTAAATTACCACACTTTTCAATCAACCACGCCCCCTTCTCTCTCTCTCTCTCTCTCTCTCTCTCTCTCTCTCTCTCTCTCTCTCTCTCTCTCGTGAAAAGATGTATTGGTACAACTAAAGCATGCCACAAAATGTGTATGCATAACAACGCAAACAGATACGCAAGTAAAACAAATTAATAAAAATGCATATCAGATTAACAATTCATCGCAGGTAGAGTAAATGTATTCAAACCCCACAGCGATCTTCCTTCATACCATATGCATTTTCTATTTCACTTTAATTTTCAGATACGAGAATAAAATTCCATCCAACTGCTGATGTTGGGGAAAAAGAGAAAGTTTTACTTGTTCCTTTATTACAGGGTTGGAAGTGATAATATAGACAGGAGGAGGAGGAGGAGAGAGAGAGAGAGAGAGAGAGAGAGAGTGGAATGAGAAAGAAGAGAGGAATCTTTCTAATGAGGGAAAATATTTAATGATTTCCTATTTTTCTTTGGAAATATTCCTTTAAACGTCCTCTCTCTCTCTCACCCTCTCTCACTCTCTCTCTCTCTCTCTCACTCTCATACGCACACTTGACACACCCTACACCCGCTACATACACAGTAATTACAGGTAAATGTGCACGTACCTATGGGTATTTACATCTAGTTTTCATGAATTTATATTACTTCCTAAAAACATCAAGTTCCTTCTCTTTGGAGGCTTTCATTTCATTTTAGGGCCCTCCCTTCAGTCTTTCTTTCAATTATTTACCATTAAAGGATTATCAGTAATGCGTAAAATATCATTGTTAACATGAAGTATTTACAGGAAAACCCCAATATTTTCTAGACAGTGAAAAACGGGAGCACAAGACACTATTCAATTCAGTTTAACAGGAATGAAGAAACATATACAAACCTAGCGAAAGAATCAGCAAAAAAAAAAAAAAGTAAAGACAAAATAAAAATGGCAAATGGGTTTCCGCCCTCTTTTCTTTAACCACTCCTGTGTTACCTATTTCCCTTTTCCCCTCTTACTGCGTACCTGCGTTTCTCTCAAAGATTCCCAATGTATTTATTTATCTATCTTTTATCAAACATGAGATATAAACGCTCCAACGAAATTTAATCAGCAAATGATTAACGTCACCTTCCAGCCCTTTCTCAATCTGCGAAACATCGCTGATCCACTAAGAATTCCAGAATTTCACCCAGATGAACTACAGGATCGGAGCTTGATCCGTTTCAATATAAATACAAGGTCAGTAATACCAAGCACCCACACTTCTTAAATCTACGTTGAACTAAACTGTATATACAGTTTCAACTGAGTCTGGAGTAAAAGTAAGCACTGAGGGCTTTCGAAAAGAAAGGAAAGAAGTGAACAAAAATTAAACTTGAAAAGACTGGATTTCTACTAAGGTCCCCAGTCACAAAAATCTTGGCTATAAATGCAATTTTTCGTTTTGCAGAAACTTTGATGCACAAAAATAATTAAAAAAGAAAATTAAGAACAGAAACAAGTGATGAATAAATGTGTCTTTTGAAACCAATATGTATATAACTTTCAACTTTTAATTTCGCCTTACCGTATTTGTAGGCGAAAGTTCTGTTACCGTAGCTTCACAGATGGGATCTTACCTGAAAAAAGAGAGACATTCAAAATAGTTCCTTTACTCATACAAGTTGCAAAAAACATCATTATCATTAGAATCCAAACTGTAAACTGACAGAAAGTATGAGGCACACAAACACATAACGGACGATGAGATGATGAGCTAAGAATAAATTCTGTGATAAGACGTCTGACAAATTAATGTACAAATAGGCATTTCAATGATATTTAGTCAAATTAAGTGAATGAACATAAAAAATTTTTAATTCAGTAAAATAAGGTGTATATATATATATATATATATATATATATATATATATCTATATATATATATACACACCCATATAGATCAGTCTGTTTCTTCATTATATATATATATATATATATATATATATATATATATATATATATATATATATATATATATATATAAAAGATATAGTGAAAAAAAAAAACATTCAGTTAGGCAATCTTACATAAAATAAAATACACCCTCGAAAAACTAAACTCCCTTACTACAGCATAATTATCTTCTTGGTATTTCTTAATTTTGTTTTTCTTCTTCTCGCAAATCAGACCCTCCCATCGCTCCCCCTGGCTGCACAATCGCGAGCTAGCGATGCCGCAAAGACAGACAGCAGATCCCTGGCACTTTGTTCTCGCTTTAGCAACCACATAACGTAATCTTAAAATCTCGGCACAACCCAAAGTTCCAAGTTCCCTCCCCTCTCCCTTCTATATTTTTTTTTTTTCTACCCGGTCCCCCTCCTCCCTCCCCTTTTTCTCCTTTTTACAGCTACTACCTCCTTGAATCTTTAAAAGCCCTTCCATTCCCAGCTCGGTTAGACTAGACTAACTTTTCCATTTTGCCCGAGCAAAGGGGTGGGGTGGTGGCCGGGGGTCCGCGGATAGGAGAGGAGGGGACCCGCGAACCCGGAGAATTGAATTATGGTGGTTAAGCATTATTGTCATGCTTAGCCAACCCGACTTGATCTTGTTGGGTGCCAGAAACAGAGTCAGTGCTCGCATCTACAAGTGATGTCGACGTTTAGCCTACTTACCGCAGATTCTCTCTCTTTTATTTTTTCTCCCCGTGACTAGCCACGATAAAAGCGTTTTCTTAAGAGCTTCCTATATTCTTCAGGGAAATGAAATTCCTTTTTGATGTATTTCTCTCGCAATGTATCTTTAACAAAATAAGTACTGAACTGGTATCTTACACTTCCAAATCAAGTTAGTTTATAAAAAATAATAAATATTAAAAACGGCCAAGAAAAGTGTACATTCACGATATAAAACCTTCAGATAAACTGGTCAGTTCTTTTTTCGAAACACCATAATTAGGGAAAATTTTGAACTTGACGTAAAAATGATCACTTGAAGTAAAGTCTCTTGAATGATAGCTGAAATTACTCCTGGAAAATAAGTAAATTTAAGTATCTTCTAACACCGATGATCTACTAATCACATAGTGATTAAATAGCGCAATTAAAAGGTGACACTACTATGTAATTCAAAACCGCCTATCCGTCTTTTCTGATCTAATCTACTTTTAATGAATAACAAAGTGAGACCAATAATATTTGAGGTGCATATCGCCTTGATAAAGCACAACAAATATACTAGCATTTAAAAACACCACAGAAATAAAGACAAAAACAAGGTTTTAGTGCATTTATTAATGTCATTGAAGCTTAAAGGAAAGTTATTCGAAATTAACGGAATGCTGTCCATCAAAACTTAAATAAGAAAATAAGCTGTAAGTTGTACATAAACAGCAAAATAATTGGAATGCACTAAATAAGATGAGGATTATTATCCTGAGAATATATAAATATATATAATCATAAAAACATTATAAATGACTTCAAGGAAGCAAAAGAGAAGAATCATAAAAAAATTTAAAAAACATTTTAA
>NC_087202.1:23928589-23933589 GCF_015104395.2 Macrobrachium nipponense | reverse complement strand
CAGACAATGTCCAATTCCGTATGAACTGGAAATCAGACAAAAATCTTTTACGGACGTTAAGTTTGTATTTTGGTCGTGTAAGACTTGCATTGCCACACTGACATGAACCATGGTAAGACAGCGAAAACTGTTATATCTAAATGATTTTGTGGATTTGAAAATACAACTTCACTAAGAATGTCAGGAGTCAGATAGCGGAATAAGAGTTAGAACGACGTCAAATAGGAAATTGTGGATGTTCTATATGTAGATGGCATAGTGAAGAAAGGGACATGGGACACGGAGATAGCTTGCACAAGCACTTCTCACAATCCTTGATAAAACAGTTGGTAGACCCAGACAAACCTGGATAACGCCTACGAGAAGGAAAGCTGGAAATGAGTGGAGAGTTATGAAAGACAAAGCATAGGAAAGACACGAATGGCCGAATTGTCACTGAGAGACTGAGTCACACGGCGCTGGAGGCGATGATGATGATGATGATGAGGATGATGATGATGATGATGATGAAAAATGAAATACGTAGAAGTTACGAACTTCATCGAGCTCTAAGGAGAGTAACATAACATGAAGGAAACAGGTGAATAAATCTGCTTGTATATTCAACTGGAAAATTTGGATGGATAGCATTCTGAAGTAGTTAGCTATACACTTATATTATAGTACCAAAAGAGAGATACAGGTACTTTTTTCAATCCTCACCACATAAAAATTTATGAAATATTATAAAAAAAAATATAGAACACCAAAGTAGCTGATAAATCGCAACGGAAAGACAAAAACATAAAATAAGAATTTGCAAAACCATTCATGAAGACGTTTCATCTCAAAATAGGATAAATATTTGTAAAAATGTGCCCTCTTATAATATATAAAAACGGGCAAAGAATAAAGATAGGAAAACTAAACGTACTACGCAAAAAATAATCCGAATTCAAAATTACAGTCATTGGACACGCCAAACACCTTTCAGATAACAAATAGATTTTTCTTGATCAAAATAATTAATTTCACATCACAAAACCTTTTTCATATCAGTGATCTTATTTAAATAAATAAAGCATCGTTTCTAAATTGGTGCCATTTCTTAAGAGAGAGAGAGAGGAGAGAGAGAGAGAGAGAGAGAGAGAGAGAGAGAGAGAGAGAGAGAGAGAGATAGATAACAAGTACTTTATTCAAATTAGCAAAGCATCCCTTCTATATGGGACTCATTCGGTATGAGAGAGAGAGAGAGAGAGAGAGAGAGAGAGAGAGAGAGAGAGAGAGAGAGAGAGAGGTGATAACAAGTAATTTAATCAACAAAACGTCCCGTCTATTCGGGTCTTATTCCTAATGAGAGAGAGAGAGAGAGAGAGAGAGAGAGAGAGAGAGAGAGAGAGAGAGAGAGAGAGAGAGAGAGAAGTGATAACAAGTATTTATTTTAATCAACAAAATGTCCCTTCTATATGGGTGTCAGTCCCCACTCGAGAGAGAGAGAGAGAGAGAGAGAGAGGCGTGATAACAAGTACTTCATTCAAGTCAAAAAAGTATCCTTTCCATACGAGAGTCATTTTCATATGAGAGAGAGAGAGAGAGAGAGAGAGAGAGAGAGAGAGAGAGAGAGAGAGATAACAAGTAGTTTGCTCCAATCAACAAAGCATCCCTTCTGTACGGGTGTCATTCCGTATGCTAGAGAGAGAGAGGAAGGTAGGGAGTTGGAAAAAAAGTTTATATGTGAGCACAGCAACCGCACCTGTCCTAATCATTTTCACATAAAATTGAAAAGGCTTCCAAAAAATCCCCGTGGATTTACTCTTATTCCATGCCTCGCGGCTGAAGCTAGCCTCATCCCACGGGACTGGATCTGGCCGCGTTCAAAAAAATTCCTATAAAAGTAAGTGCGGCCGTTTTCCGCTTTCGGTAAAATATGCTTTACATATATAGTGTGTGAGATATATATATATATATATCTATATATATATATATATATATATATAATATATATGATGTATATATATATCTGTAATATACATGTATATGTATATATACTTTATGCATATAAATACATACACACACAAACATATGTATACATATATATACTATATATATATATATATATATATATATATATATATATATATATATAAAGGTTTTTGCCACGAAAGAAAAAATGAAAAAGCGAGATAGAAGAGTACTTTCGGTCTTGTTCCGACACTTTACTAAGTTTTGCTTTAGTAAAGGGTCGGAACAAGACTGAAAGTACTCGGCTATCTCGCTTTTTCATTTTTTTTCTTCGCGGCAAAAACCTTTATTTATACATAGCATCAAGTTTTATATACTTCGTGATCAAGTTATTTATATATATATATATATATATATATATATATATATATAATATATATATATATATATATATATCTTCTTTCGACCTAATTAGTCCCACTGTATAGCAGGGCTAGCTTCGAGTCAACATTCCTCATCTATTTCTGTTTCTTGTATCATCTTCTCCCAGTCCCACCTCCCCACCCCATATCCCTCCTCAACACATCCATCCCTCTTGATCCGCTGATGCCCCCCCCCCCCCCCTACCAGTAACTTGCATTTCTTAGCTCTCATGATTGGTTCCACGGGTATAGTACCTCAGACAAGCATCCCTAGTCTTCTCCTTTACATTAAATATACCACATATTCTTCTCCTATCTTGACCCTCCCTCCTTTCCAGTAGTGATATTCCAGCAACCCATCTCACCATCCTCATCCAGGCTCTTTCCAACAGTCCCTCTCTTTCCTCTCAACAAGTTCCCAAGTTTCTGCCACATATAAAAGTACGGGCCTGATAACTGTCTTATAGCGATATATATACATATATATATATATATATATATATATATATATATATATATATATATATATATATATATATAATTTTCCTTCTCTGCATCTTTTTCCACTTCTATGTGGGGGTTGATGTTCCTGACAGCTTTCTTCTACCTGGTTCGGTCAAACACATCGTCCCACTGACAAGTGTTTGTTTCTCAGATCTTCTTTTACAACGTCCACCCACCTTCACCCCAGTCTTCCTCTTGCTCTCCCTGCAGGCACCGCCATCTGCATCACTCTCCTCCAAACATATATCGCATCCCTTCTCCTCCTGGGCTTTCTTTGATAGTTCTACAACTTTAGTAGTTCCTCTTTTTCTTTCATTCCTGATCCTGTCCATTTTTTTTTTTACTCCACACATCCAGCTAAGCAGTTTTAACTCTACTGCATCCTATTTCTTCTCTTGCACTCCCTTTACCGGCCATACACTCTTCCTTTAACCTTCCAGACTGCACTCTGTGTGTAATTTTAACATCCAAAATTCCATCTCCACTACTGTTGAACCACACACACATTTATATATATATGTAATCAGAAAACTTAAAACAATAATCTTCTGTTTATAAAGGCACTTATCTACTGAATGAAGAGGCTGGCTTCAGTTTACTGATGAAGGGCCATTTGGTATAAGTCCATTACAAAATTAGCTTGAGAAATTGCTATTACCGTAAAGAAGGTATTATTCACTTTACTGTAAGGTATTTCTTTGTCAATATTTTCGGTGTTATGCATGATTAATTAATACCGAAAGCCACTTTGGAGCCACAAAAGTAACTAATGCCTTTAATTAAGCAACCTATTTCCCATTTCATTTTAAACAATGAACATGATAATTACGACCAATGAACAAAACGACCTGTTTAAGGACAATATGAATCAACACGAAAACTAAAGAAATTTGTAGTAAAGTTACTGGAGGTATTCATCATCACAATAAATACATAACAAAAAATAATTCTTATAACATTTCATACGTCTAAGACCGCAGGCAATTTACAAAGTTCCTGGTTCAATTTATGGTACCAATAAGTCACGGCCAGGTTACAAAAGATTTCACAAGTTATGTGCCAGGAAAAAAAATATATGAGGTAAAACCTTTGGAAGTAAAACAAGCCGGTAACCTAGCACAGTATATCAAAGTCACTCATTTTGAGATCTAAGTGATATTTATAACTGCGGAAAGCGATCAAGATGAGGTGAAAAATAAAACCAAAATAATCATATAAAACAACTCTTCTTAATTTAACAAAGTATTTTTAAATTAGAAAAAAAACAAACGATTTTTACAATTCACTACATATGAGCGAAACCTAGAGTCTAGTAAGTGCTCAAGACAACGACAATACTATACAATAAAAAAAAGTTTCTTTTAAATGCGAATTCTTAATCTCGGCTAGAAATATGCCAGTATAATAATTCCAGTCTGGCTGGCTGATGACAGAATGCCAACGGAAGCCCATCTTGTACCCGTGAATTCAATCATGAAAAGGAAAATGATATTCATAAGCAATTAACCAAATCACCGGGGACTAATGTACCCATCGCTAACAGGCCTTCCAGGGAGATAATATTCGCTAATTAGCGGTTGACGATACCACGTGGGACTTCATTAGAGATGCAGATTCAGAGACAACGTGGGAATGTTAAGCATACGGTTACAATTGGGGATGACGTGAAAATGTCAGAATTCTGGATGTAAAAAGAGTATGAGGTCAAATCAAAATTAATGGTAAGAAAACAACTTTTCACTGCAGAAAGATCTACAAACACTAATACGAACGGGGAATACTTAAAAAACAAGAATTCGAGGCATAAAGAATGTACTGTAAATTAAACAAGTAAAATGAAAAGGAACAAAAAAGAACAACTATAAAGGAAAGGTTCAATTTCGCGGCCAAGAAAGGGATTAGGTAAATGAGAGTATGAGAATTTAGAACTTAAAGACGGCAAGGTAGAACAAGAATGAAAAAGTGAAAAGGAAAGATTCCCGTGGACATTTACGAATAGGGATTAAATGAAATTAAATTCAGAATTCTAAAAAGTTTGTGCCAGCATTATGAACCCGCAGTACACGAAACAGAATGGAAATAAAAGCATACTAATAAGAGGTTTGGGCTTGTATCTTCTTATAAGAAGATATA
>NC_087202.1:23908589-23923589 GCF_015104395.2 Macrobrachium nipponense | reverse complement strand
ATCAAAGAACGCCATTTGTGTAGTATGTGGTCTGGCTGAGTTAAGCGATCCGTGATCCAGCTAAAGCAAGCGATCCGGTTCCGGCGAGTTACACGATCCAATGTAAGAAATTGATCTAGTTTGCGTTGCGTGATCCAGTTAAAGCAAGTGCCTGATTCCCATTAGTAATACGATCCCGTTAAAGGAATTTACTTAGTGCGTTGCGCGATCCAGTTCAAGTAAATACGGTCCCCCGAGTTAATTTAATCCATGGTAAATGTTGTATGCAATCCCCAAATCCAAAGTTATTGTGATCCAGCTTGAACTAGCAAAATGATCTAAAAGAGTTACAAGATCCAACTTGGATCAAGCAACTCGCCATTATAGTGTGATCCGGACGAAGCAACCAACGCTACTGAATCACCTGATTCGATGACAGCAAGTGGCCAAGCTCACGTACAAGATCCGGTTTAATCCGGTCGTTCAGGTATAATCCGTGACCACATTTAAGAACAAAAGCGCATCGGAGACAGAGTAAATAAGAGAAAGACAACTGTACCGACGAAAATAATTACATATTGATATTATTATATATATATATATATATATATATATATATATATATATATTATATATATATATATATATAATATATATTATACACACACATATAGTTTCATTGTCATACCATGGTTCATGTCCAAATACCAGTACCAATGGTACTTAGAAATTTGGTAAAATCGTATAATTTCGTATGCAATTTTATCATATGCCCAGCATGCTAATTTCGATTTTACAATTTTAGTCTTTGCCTAAATTTCAAATCAAGATAACCTGTGTTGGATATCATAGTTCCTCAATATTTGACAGACTCAAACTTGTTAATCTTCTCAATCTTATTTCGTCACTTGTGCATACTTTGTCTCCTTTACTTCTGTTCTTCTTAGATTTATCCGAGGTCCTATCTCTCCAGATGTATGATAGGATTTTATAAAGCGACCTTCGTAACCTTGAGGTGTTTTACTGATTAACAGAACATCCTCTCATATTTCACGTCTTCTAGTTTTCTATCGTCACAGCAAATTAAGCCTCTTTTACGACTCCAATCACCTTTTTCATTATAAAATCCACGATAAAAGCAACTAGAAAAAGTGGCCCAACATTCCTCTGTAACACCACACCATTAACTGAGAAATGTAACTGATAAGAATCAGTCAGCATTAAAATTACGTTTACTTCGTTCATTTAAAGTTTTAATTAGTTTTACGTAGTGAACGTGAATCTAGTGATGTAACATCTACATTACTGGTCTCTGGACGCTGTCAAATTCCTTTTCGTAATCAACAAATGCTAACAGAGGAGGATTTTCCAATTCAATACAAATAACTGACATCTACAATTCCTGCATTTTAGAAAAACTATCTTCCTACTCTCTAACCATTTGATCATTGTCTCTCCAGCCTATAAAGTATTCTGAATATTATCACCATCTTCAGTTAGGTCACCTTGTGCCTTTCCTATGGCTTCCAGTGCCCTATCATCAGATATCGTTTCCTCATTCCATATTGAACACTCGAATAGTAGAATGTTCCTCACATTGTATGATGCAGGGCAAACAACACGAACGACAGAAAAATCAAATACAAACAAATGTTTTCAACAGTATTACTGATCCTATACTTCTTGTTTTCTATATCCTCTACTAAATGCTAAAAGTTGATTTCACAAATAACATTTAGTATTCATAAGGACGACTCATAATTACATTTGAAGAAGCTTCTTTCAAACTATCCTTATTAACATAAAAAAGATTAATGGAAATGAAGAAAAATAATAAAACCATTTTCCAGATATTCACATAAACACATCCAGTCTGAGTTGTTAATTTGTGCATTTAAAAGAGCAAAATCTCAAAAACTAAAGCAAGATACAAAGTACCAATATCTCTTATGCCGAGCTGCTATAAGGAGGGCTATACCTTAACAGGTCTGTTGAAAAACGTTCAGATTTTTAATGGAAAATGCACTTACGCGTAGCAAGATATAATGAATCAACTCCCTTTCAAGTCCTCATAATTACCTTTAATTTACATGAAAGAAGCTTCTAATTAGCCGTATGATAAAATATGGCTAGTTAATTCCATTCGCCTTTTATTGAAAGTTCCAACACACGAGTACTACAGAGCTTCGTAAATGTAATTTGTCAAATAATGACACTGAAAAAATATTAGGATTTGTAAAAAAGAAGAAAAACAAAAAAATCAGTAAGAACTGAAAATATTTTTCCATTTTTCTTATTGTATGTTCTTCGTGCTATGTTCACTTAACGTTTAAGCGCTAATAAATGTTCTCAAGTGTAATAATTTACATATATAAGCTCAAGGGCTTCTCTCACTCATTCTCGATTGTAAGCGCAGTCAACTCGTCAGTTTTGTATTTAGGTAAAGCACTGCGAAAGCACGATAAACAGCCGTTCTTTAATACTGAAATCAGTTCTTTTCTTTCAAATACTTGTGAGTGGGTAGCAAAAACAGTAGGGGAGAGAGAATAGTGGTGGGAGAGATAATCTGGTCAAAACTTCAAAATCCAAAGAGAAATTCAAGTTATTAAGGTAATATTCAGTCCAACGTTAAGTTGATGTATAAGCCTAAATTATAAACGTTCGTTGTCATACAAAAGTATCGATTGAGAACTGATATATTGCCAAAACCGATAATCGGTACAAGTTATTCTAAGGCGCCACCAGTTAATTGTAATGAGAATAAAATATGAAATGAAAATTAGATTTCACCGGCATTGGCGTTAAACTGTTCCTTTCATTACATTTTATTTCAAATTATTCTTATGCATTCCACAACCTACTGATCTACATGAAATCTGAGCCACATACAAGTGTGGAAAATGACAAAGGTTACACATCATCAAGGGGACAAACATATTTGCTTTAAACACACACACACACACACACACACACACACACACACACACACACACACACACACACACACACCTATAGAAAACCAACAAAGGCATCTCTCGTCCTGTTCCATACTTGTTCATGCGGATCTCCCACTACAACACTTTTATTCTTCTCATGAGAGAGGAGTCTTGCCAAGATTTGGTCTCTCGAAGAGACTTGATCTTACATTTTTCTTTTCTTTCACACACCCGGAGGACCTTCTCACATCAAAAGAGCTGGACCCTTTTAATTTTATTTTGCCAAGATCCCCATCCTCTAGCTCTCTCTTTAAACAATTTACTATCATAAGCATACATTCCATTTCTGCTTCACCACATTCATGCATATTCAACATTTCACAACTGCATGTCTTATTTCTGTATCTGTATTTTTAAAACAGTAGCGGATGTTACAAAGATGCAAACTTACATACATTAGAAATGAGCACGTATATCATTTTGTAAATGCAGATGGATGCAAGCATATGCATAAAGGATATATACCAGAAAATGTCTGCAAATGCATAGGCAGGAAAACTTTTGTATATCTATTTTCGTATGCAGAGCCTGACGCGTCAGGCAAAGCAAGGGAATTGTATTTAAGCGGAACCATCCGATATTTTTACTATGTGCATAATAGGGGTGAATCCAAGGATGAAATGACTTAGCCAGGCAAACACTGCATACGGGAAATGTTCTAACTGACATGAGATTACGTTGTATAACGTTAGTATTCTCGTTATTTAAGGAAAAGGCCAAATTATTTAACCAAGAGATAAAATTTCATATTTGCATCGAAAGAAAAGATTTCACATTTACATCAAAAGATAAACTTTCATATGTGCACTAAAAGACAATTTTTCATCTTTGCACCAAAAAACGAACTTTCATATTTGCACCAAGGACAAAATTTTATATAAGCACCAAAGGAGAAAATTTCATATTTGTGCACTAAAAGACATATTTTCATATTTGCACCAAAAAAACGAACTTTCATAATTGCACCAAGGACAAAATTTTATATGAGCACCAAAGGACAAAATTTCATATTTGTACCAAAAGACAATATTTCATATATTCTTTCCCACCGTTGTTCCTACACTAAGGGGTCGGTTGCCTGATGCACCTTTCCTTACAACATCAGGCATGGTTTATTATTTGGCAAATTTTGTCTTTTGGTGCAAATATATTCATAAATATATATATATATACACACTCACCTACGTGTGTATATATATATATATATATATATATATATATATATATATATATATATATATATATATATATATATATATGTACATATATATCCAACAAAAAGGAAAAAAATAACGAGTAGGTATCAGAATAAAACTGAACTATTTAATTTCCCAGCAAAAACATACACGTAAAATAAAGCAATTATTTTTGGTGGGGCGCTCCCTTTTTGCAGTTGATTTTCGAAATAATGAATAAGCTACCGGTATTCCCGATAGATGAAACTGCATTTTGTCGACAGCCGGTACTAGAACCATCAGAGAGAGAGAGAGAGAGAGAGAGAGAGAGAGAGAGAGAGAGAAGAGAGAGAGAGAGAGAGAGTGCAGCTAAGCCTATGAATTCACATCTCCCTAACTGCTCTGGTGCTACATGTCTAATTTGTCTCCTGCCCAGAGCAACCCACCGTTTTTTTTTTCTAGCGCAAGCCTTATCATTAATTCATATCATTTATATCAAAGTTCCTCTCTCCCTCTGTATTTCTTCCTCTTCATGAAACATGTATTATCGTTTTAATGCTTTTCTCCAATATAAATTCAATTCCACATCCTCTCTCTATCTCTCTCACAAAATTCCGCCTTCATCATTCTAGTGTTACGCTATAATTACACTCCAATACCTTCCCCGGCCCCTTCCAGAGGACTCTCTCTCTCTCTCTCTCTCTCTCTCTCTCTCTCTCTCTCTCTCTCTTTCATATATAAGAACACTGAATTCTTAGAAAACAGTACATAGTAAAATTTCTTCGTCAACATGATATTCGAATTCAAATTTCCGTGGGAAAAATTAAGTATGAAAAAAAAAAATGTTTGATTTTCTTATCTTGTTAAGAACCTGCAAGACAGTACCATGGAGATGGCAGAGGGAAACGTCATGGGCATAGTTTGTAAGGGCAGACAAGAATCTCATACCTGTAGGTGGCGAAGAGGAAACATTACCTTCCACTAAGTTAAGGTCAATAATCATGATCTTCCTCAGACTGGATGCCCTGCTTCACTACATTAAGGGTAAACTATGCTTCACTATATTAAGGGTAACTATGCTTCACTATATTAAGGGTAAACTATGCTTCACTATATTAAGGGTAAACTATGCTTCACTACATTAAGGGTAAACTATGCTTCACTATATTAAGGGTAAACTGGCTACACACATAAACACCCCCTCATATACGCACATAAACATGACAAGCTAAGGAAAGGAATTTCTAGTATAACAATACGAATAACCTTTTAGGTAAATAGGAGTTCTTCCTTCTTCCAATAATTTTGATGAATATGAAATATGACTAAATATAGATTTCAGTCTAAAATAAACCTTATATACATATAGGTACTAGTTGACCATCCCGGTGCTGCCCAGGAAAACTGAATGACAACCGATAAACTCCCTCTCTTTCGCCTCCCTAAAACTCCCTCTTCTCTCTCTCTCTCTCTCTCTCTCTCTCTCTCTCTCTCTCTCTCTCTCTCTCTCTCTCATTTTGCAGATCAAATATGGCTTCAGATAAAACAGATCCTGCCTATCAAACCTCTTGGAGATTTTCCATAACATGCTTGGTAATAGAACAACAGAGATATTCTACTTTAATTTCCAAAATGCCTTTGACAAAGTTCCACACAAGAAACTAACGACAAAAGTTAGAGCTTTCGAAATTGTAGGAGAAATAGCAGACTGGATTGAAGACTAGGTAACTAACAGAAAACAGAGATTGGTAATAAACAGTGAAGAATCAAAATGGGCAGATGTGACAAGTGGAGTTCCTCAGGGTTCTGTTCTTGGCCCGCTCTTGTTTTTTTATTTAAATTAACGACACTGATGTAGCCTTAATGAGCAGGATAGACATATTTGCAGATGACACCAAACTAGGTGTAAATACAGCAGACCCAAATGCAGTGGAAAGTTTAAGAAATGATTAAAGGAAAATTGGGTGCTAAAAATATGGCAAATACCTTCTAACTCGGATAAGTGTACAGTGTTACAAATAGAAACAAACAACCCTCATGCCAACTACATCCTGCTTGGGAATGACTTAAATAGTGTAGAACAAGAAGAGGACCTTGGAGTCATTATTACCAAGAACTTAAAATCCACAAAACAGTGCATAAAAGATGAGAAGAACGCACAGAAACTAGTGGGACATAGAGAGGTAGTTCAAATACAGAAACAAGGAAATGGTGCTGCAACTCTACACATGAATAGTAGTCCTCATCTTGAATATGCAGTACAGTTTTGGTCACCAACACTAAGAAAGGACATAAGTAGATTAGAAGGAGTACGAGCAAGAACCACAAAATTAAGTCCATACATCAGGCAAATACATTGCCAATGATGACTAGAGAGCCTGAACATGTATGGCTTAGAAACACGACGATTGCGAGGACAGCTAATAGAAACATTCAAAATAATGAAAGTTATAACCAAGGTATATAGAATAAGGGAGAGAGGTACAGTCACTTTGGTCGCGGGGGTTGTTGTGGGGTATTTCCGTGACAGGCCTGGAGGCCAGGGTGGGAGCGGTCAAGGCAAGTACTACCTTGGGAAACTTAAGTACCTTGGGTCGAAGAGATTAGGCCTGTAAGATGTCCTTTTCACTCTGTTATCTTGTATACGTTTGGTGTTCTTTTGAATTCATATAGGTCACTGTACTACACATACAAAATCGTGGATTGATAATGTTTGGCTCTCTAATATATAATAGAAACCTTAAATTAATATGCTTGACAGGACTTAAAAAAATATTCAATTAGCATTTGACCTGGCATTTATTTACAAAGGCTTATATAGTATAATTTTACAATACATTATTTAATACACTAACATAGATCGACATAGATAACACATAACAGTATCTGGCTTCATAATGGAAATGAAAAATACTTAGTAAAAGTGAAAAAAACAACAATTTTTAAAATTTTCATGGCATTATTTAGTTAATTTATGCATCTTTTTCTTTTTTTGCCTACTTGATAAAATTTGGGCCTTGAGAGCTCTCATCCTAAAAAACATCCGACATCTGACAAAAAACAATATTACTTTAAAAGGCTAAAGGATAAACAATTTCAATATGGCATGCCAAGTCGCATAATACTCCATTGCCTGGTCTCAGTGTATTTTCTCCATTTGTATGTTTGAAACATTTTTTTCCGTTACCTTTAATTTTTCAAATAACTCAGTACTTGGTTCCGTTAATTTCATCATGTCGCTCTACTGCACTAATCCAGGTACCTTTCACTATTTTTAAGTTTACGTCCTAAGAACTGATGATCTTGGAAATTTAAATGCCACATAACCTCCAACATATCGAAGGCCCTCTTCGTCTGCAACATTCTCTAAAGTTATTTCATGAAATTCATTTTCAAAGTTTTCTGAATCTTCTTCTGGGATCTTCTCATCTTCAGTAGAGGCAAACACCTTTGCAGAAATCATAAGCTCTCTTTCAAGATCGGTTTCATTTGAATCATTATTTTCACAACTTTTCTCTTGACTGAACATTCCTTCCGACATATTTGAAGAATCGCACTCCTTCATCGAGTTACAATTTTTTCCAGTTATAGAGTTTATTTTGCCAAGTAAATATGACCTTATTCTGTGTTTGACTTCATCTGGCGTAAGATGATCATAAGTTGCACCCATTTGTCTAAGACAGCCAAACATGTTTTCCAGTCCATCTTGGTTAAGTCTGGAGGTAATTATGTATGATACATCATATTTACTTTTATACATATGCAACCTTGGCAAGGATTTGCATGACACAATAAGTCCCTTTTGGAACTGATAGATCTTATTACTTCTGCAAACTCGTATTGTTTCAGCAGTACAACTCTCATATTAAGGATTTTATTCTGTTCCGTCAGTTGCATCCCATAAGTAGTTTTTATAGGATTTTTTTTTCTGTCATAAGGTACCTTGAATTGAACACAACAAACCAGGAGTCGGCAAGCTTTATAAAGTCCCTTGTACTTTCCCAGGACATGCTCGTCAAAAGTCCCTGACTTCCATAAAAATCTAAAACTTTAGATGTTGTTTCCGAAAGAAGCTGCACTGCTTTCCTCACATTCATACGTCTGAATTTCATTGCTGGGGCTCGCGATCCAAGAAGTTCCTGCTGCAGGTCTCTTTTATATGCATTTTCTTCAAAATGTTTACTGCATATGCGATGAGCAGTAGGGTTAAAGTAGTCCTTTCTATTACAACGATGAACCCATTGCCGTCTAGTTTCCTCATCACGAGGGAATCGGAAAATGGATACCTCCTCTTTTTTTCTACTATTTGAATAACAACCAAACACGGCGCAGTTGTTTGGCATTATTTAAATAATAATTTAGATTATATAAAAAATCAAAACTATGGTTGTATTCGAAGAATGTAAAACTAAATCAATACAGAGATGACTGAAGTGACCTGTGATATACATTTGAATGAAACGGTAGCTGAGTGACTTCTCGCCCTGACCTGGCCTCCAGGTGATGCGGCTCTTGGGGGGATAAGCCGCAACCCCCCACAAATGACTCTACCTGACCATTCTATATACCTTGGTTATAACAAAACTAGACAGTAACCTATTCACGTTAAACGAAAACTAGACAAGAAATAATGGGTGGATACTAGAACTGAAGATACAACACATCTCATTGTGAGAACTTCTTTACATACAGGATATGTGACACATGGAATAACCTGCCACAAGAAGTTGTAAACAGCAACAGTGTGGAAGAATTTAAAAGAAAGCAAGACAAAATCATTAGGACATTGTGCATGAATAGTAAAACCTGCTTCTAGAGATAAGTGAGCACATGATGTCTCCTCAGATGGACTAATAAGTCTTTGAGATATCGTAATCTCTCTCTCTCTCTCTCTCTCTCTCTCTCTCTCTCTCTCTCTCTCTCTCTCTCTCTCTCTCACCTCCTATCCCTCTCACACTCTCACTCTTTCTCTCTCTCTCTCTCTCTCTCCCTTTCCTGTTATATAGTTCCTTCATTTACACTGCCAGCATTTTTGACATTCACGTCAGCGACCTCGAAAACTATGGATTAGACACTAATATCTGTCATTGTTAACATTTCGATTTTCACCCCTTCTCACCGGTCCCCTTCCTTTCGAAGCTGAACTTGGACGTAAATGGCATCGGGAGTGTCACTATTCCTCTCAGTGACCTCAACAACTATATTAAACATTAAAATAATATCTGTCGTTTTTGGTTATTCTTACATCGCCATACCCTTCCTATACCCCACTCCTTTGGTGCACCCATATATATTAAAAATTAAATCTATCGGTCGTTTTTGGTTATTCTTACACGCCATCCCCTTCCCATCCCCACCTCCTTTGGTGCCACTACACAGTATTCTTTCCCAGATAGTAAATCATAAGTATACCGACTTCGATTAAAATTGCTCTATGCATTTCATAGTTATGCTGGAATGCACACACATTTGATATATATATATATATATATATATATATATATATATATATATATATATATATATATATATTATATATATAATATATATATATAATATATATATTAATCGAAGGACCACTCAACATTCTGACAATAGGCTATCAAGAAAAGTCACTAAATCGAGATTTCCCCTTAATATAGATTTATTACAACTTCTACAGAGCATCAACCATAAGATAAACTGCGGTATCATAAATTCTAACATAGCCCCAAAACAATTGCAAAAAAATATGCAAAAAGAAGGAAAATCATACTGTATTGCAAAACCCGTCGCACACTTCCGGGTCGGGAAAAAGAAATAGAAAATAATACGTAAGAGGGTACAAATATAAATCCTTTTCTGTTTTTTTCATCCAGCTGCCGCTAAGGCTATTTCCAGCTAACAGAATACACACACAAAAAAAGCTTCGATCTTTAACAGAAGTAAATCTTGGCGGAAATATTTTTGAACGATGCTCAAATATTTTGAATAGTGTAAACGCATACGAGAATATAAAAAGAAAAGAAAGGAACACTGTTCGGCATAGCCTACAAAAGATACTGGAATGTAAAAATTCATTTCCCAAAAGAATTAGTTAACCATTTATCTGTAAAGCAATTCAAAAATACAATGAACCACCTGTTATTATATCAATAAATAATCAACAAACTTATAATCAAGTCAGCAACTTACGTAAAAATCTAGCTATACAGTTTAATTAAATCAAAACTTTAAGATATTTTACAAAAATTATTCTTATGAGGAATAAATATCTGAAATAAAAAAAAAATTATATATATTTAAATTATTTGTTGCATATAAACGTAAATGGGTATTACATCTAGAAATATCACAATACAAATATTCGTTTCAAAATAGGAACTAACTTAACTTTCTTTATATAAAACAATTTTATTTATCTATTTATTTTTCTTGGGCAAACATATTTGCATGCAGTGGCAGGTAAGCAAAAAAGAGGCTATACGTGAAAATTAAAATGGGAAAATCCATGAGTAAGAAGCAATTGTACAAATAATTTTTTTTCTAAACATCCTAATTTGTTAAACAGACATCAATTCACACTTCACCTATATCTAGTTCTTACTAGGTGGCTGCAGGGTGCTACTACTGCAGGAAAATGATGAGAAATATTTATGTGGATATTTCTCAAGCAAAAGTCTAAAATGAAGATGTAGGCAGTCATCCCTCCCAAGAACAATTTAGCTTTGCAATAACATGCAAATCTCAACAATTGCAGCAAAAACACAATCCTTGAGATTTTTTTACGCTTCCAATAAAAATGTTACTTTAGTTACCGACTTACAATAACGTAATTATATTCACCTCGGCTGGCAGATGAACTTTCAAAATATACCGCCAGTTATAAAGGTATCTATGACCTTGTTAGCTGTAATGCCAATCAATGTGTTGAAGCATTCAATCAACCCCTGATAATATATAAGAATGATGTGTAAATGTACCTATGAAATATATTTAAAAATGCAATCACGGACTACTGAATTAACAATACTCGGTTTTCCCAACACCTAATTCAAAAATAAACGCACACCCTGAGTACAAAAGGAAAAAAGTTAAAAAAAAAGCAACCATCCAACTAAAAGAAATATATAAATCAAATAATTAATTAGGGTAGAAAAATCTCTTTCTAATTATACTAATGAAAATTCATATAATAAAATTAACTTTAATTTTGAAATCTATTTTTTTTTATTGTCAAATGCGAATAACATACTTTTAGCAACAAGAATATTACAAAGCAAATGCGTATACAGACACACACAATGTAAATAAATACATAAACACATGCAAATCAACAAAATTCGACATAAATTTAAGCACATACATAAACTGTACACATGCACATACATGCAGGTGAGACATATAAATGCACAGTTCCATGCAAGAGAAAAAACTAGGCATTATACATGAGGAAGATAAAGACATGAATCTTGATACGGAAGGCAGCAGAATGGAACAGGTCGAGTCATACTGGCATCCAGATGTAAACACATCAAAAGAATGACGGCAAGAATAGAGAAAGTGAACCACTGAACAGTAAAAGGGAGGAGGGCAAAAGATCGGGAATACATTTTACATTTTTAGTGTTCATGGAAGCCAAAGGTAGTAATGCATGAAGGTGTTGTTAAGCCAACTCTCCTTTAAATGAATGAAAGTGTGGGTGTTTGGTAAGACTTGAAGGAAAAAAGGTTGAAGCTGTCGAGATAAACTGTTTACATGTTATAGGTGACATATGAAGATAAAAGGTGAGAAATGCAGATACGTTGTAAAATTGTCAAAGTAAGCGAAAGGATAGATCATGTTGTTTTGTAATGGTCTAATCACGTAGTAAGAACGGAAGATTATCGTTTGCTGCAAAGAATTTTCAAGAGGGAGGGCGGAGGAGAGAAATAACTAAAAAGTGTTGGATCGATGGTATGTAAGAGGCATTGGGAAGAAAGGGATTGATATTCAAGCACCGAGAGTGATTGCAGGGTAGGCGATCAAAGCGGGTACTGAAACCCCCCAGAGAAATATATATATATATATATATATATATATATATATATATATATATATATAATATATATATATATATATATATATATATATATATATATATATATATATATATATATATATATTTCTCTGGGGGTTTTCAGTTCCCGCTTTGAGCGAAATATTGTTTCGAAGTTTATAAAAAAATAATAACACATCTCTCACCGTCGCATTCATACTGTATCATGGATGAATATCTTTGCTGGAAACTTGAAAAACTTACGGCGCTCTAAATAGCTTAAGAGAAAACTCACCAGCAGCCTGTCGAACTCACGCATTTTTTATTCCGCGCTAACTTGAATAATTTGTCGCTGGATAGTGATACATATGTATTCCTCTCGGGGGTTGTTGCAGTACCCGCTCTAAGTGAATTACACACACACACACACACGTGATATATATATATATATATATATATATATATATATATATATATATATATATATATATATATACGTATAGTGTGTGTGTGTGTAATTAAAAACAATATTCACTCAGAGCGGGTACTGCAACCCCCGAGAGAAATACATATGTATCACTATCCAGCGACAAATTATTCAAGTTACCGCGGAAAAACACGTGCCTAGGCATGAATACAAAAGCGGGCAATTTAACATATTATACCAGAACTTTTGAAACAAACGCAAAAGCGAATATCCCACCAGCATGTATATGCAACAGCAAACACGCGGACATTCATACTACACAGAATTGACTAAATAAAATCCTGGTATACATCCAATGCCTAAAATTGTTTGAGGGATAGGAGGGGATGTGAGAGAGAGAGAGAGAGAGAGAGAGAGAGAGAGAGAGAGAGAGAGAGAGAGAGAGAGGACAGCAAGCATAGAGCCATGAACTGGACACAGACTAGTGTATTTTACTGCTGTCAATTTACGAGCATTTTTCGTCTTACGAAGCACTTCTTTGATTTACTGTTTTCAATTATTAAAATTATTATTTTTATTATTATTATTATTATTTTTTTTTTTTGGCGTGCAGAGGCCAACGGGATGGGCAACCCAAAGCCCTTGCGCTCATATAGGATGAAAAGCTATTCTCTATTAGGAACAGAAGCCGGGAAAGAATTCCGAAGACAGTATACCTATAAGGAGAGAAATCTGTAATGAACTGTGGAATGGGGAAAAGAATGAAATACGAAAAACAAATTTTAGCGATGCTCCTTCAGCCTTCAGATTTTTAAAAAAAGCCGGTAATGCCTTTCACTTTATCATCTCAAAACAGACCTTTAATAAAGCTTCGACTGTTAAGGTGGTCATTAGAGCCTTTAGTAAATCAGCTGAAATGGACTTCTAAAGAATACGAATATCAAAGAATGCATATTCAAAGTAGAGGCCAATTTCCTAGAAATGAATCAACTTGCACAAATTTTCATTATAATTCAATATATTAACTTTTAGTATATGTATGTCTTTTGTTTTTTCCTTGTTTTTTCTTAATTGCTTACAATTCGATACTCAATTTACTGTGTGCTATCGCTGGAGTTAAAACAAAGTATCAACGTATCACGATAATCAACAACTAAAATTCTAATAATAATAATAATAATAATAATAATAATAATAATAATAATGATAATAATAATAATAATAATAATAATAATAATAATAATAATAATAATAATAATAATAATAATAATAATAATAATGGGTAGAAAAGATTAGACATTGGATGGAGCCAGATACAGAGAGAACAAAGATCCCCTCCATGAAAGCCTACAACACCAAGAAATTAAGGGAGAAAACAAGTGAGGTCAATGAAATAATGGGGCCTAATACACACCACCAGTATCACAGAAACAAATAACTTGACATATGCAGGAGCAAGATTAGTAGCAGAACTGATGGGGATTCGAACACCAACACCACCGTCACAACCAACCCAACAGAAACCAAAACAGCAACCTCCTTGGAAAAGGCGCCTGGAAAAGCAAATCATGGTGATGAGATCTGACTTGAGTAAACTGAAAGAGATGGCGGAAAAAAGGCTAAGAAGCAAGAAAACAAGGGAGGAACTCAACGAGAAATACAAAGTACAAGAGAAGGGACTAAACAACACAATAGAAGATGTAAAACAGAGGCTTAAGGCCAAAGCACACAATATCCAACGGTACATTGGAACAGGAATAAGGGATACCAACAGAACAAACTATTCGGAACCAACCAGAAAAGACTATACAGCCAACTAAGAGGGGAAGGACAACCACCCAGAAATTCCTGAAGCCGAACCAAGTAAGAGACTATGGGAAAACATATGGAGCAATCCGGTATCACACAACAAACATGCAACATGGCTCCAGGAAGTCAAGGAAGAAGAAACAGGGAGAATAAAACAAAGATTCACAGACATCACGACAAACTGGAAAGCCCCAGGTCCCGATGAAGTCCATGGATACTGGCTCAAAAACTTCAAGGCCCTACACCCACGAATAGCAGAACAACTCCAGCATTGTATCTCAAATCACCAAGCACCCAAATGGATGACCACAGGAAGAACATCCTTAGTACAAAAAGACAAGAGTAAGGGAAATATAGCCAGTAACTACAGGCCTATCACCTGCCTACCAATAATGTGGAAGTTACTAACAGGTATCATCAGTGAAAGGCTATACAACTACCTAGAGGAGACAAACACCATCCCCCACCAACAGAAAGGCTGCAGAAGGAAGTGTAGGGGCACAAAAGACCAGCTCCTGATAGACAAAATGGTAATGAAGAACAGTAGGAGAAGGAAAACCAACCTAAGCATGGCATGGATAGACTATAAGAAAGCCT
>NC_087202.1:23901089-23903589 GCF_015104395.2 Macrobrachium nipponense | reverse complement strand
CCAAAGAATTATTCAGCCTTGAAAAAAAGAAAGAAAGGCAATTTCTTTTTCATTCTTTACTAACGCGGTTATTCGTTCTTTCTATTTACTAACGCGGTTATTCGTTCTTTCTATTTACTCTCTTCTCGGAGACAACTAAGCAGAGGATTGGGTAAAGAAACCAGTTCTCTCTCTCTCTCTCTCTCTCTCGTCCCACAAACCAGTGGACATGGGCGAAGTCTTTACAATCCAACACATCCCTGATTACTTAAGCTGTGAATTAGGTACCCTGTTTGGTAGTCGATTTTTGTGGGTCGCTGTTGGAGAGAGAGAGAGAGAGAGAGAGAGAGAGAGAGAGAGAGAGAGAGAGAGAGAGAGAGATGAAATAACAGTTGTGAATTATCAATACCCCATTAAAAGGTCTACAATCATAATAAAAATAAGGGAATGGCCATAACGAATTAACCCTCACCAAACCCATCGCTCTCCACTCTCTCTCTCTCTCTCTCTCTCTCTCTTTCTTTCTTTCCTAATAAACAAAAGAAAAACAAACCACTTCGAACAACGCCCATACAATATGCTAATGCCCCGCCTAACATGTCTCTTGCTAAACAGGCTACACAAATTCGGGATATCTGACGATACGCGGATAGCATACGCCTTGTCGTGCCGTGTTCAGGCATCCGTGTATTCACATAATCAAACTAATTAGAATAAGCTTACGGCCAAAATGTCATGTCAAGAGTCAAGGGGGAATAACTGAAAAAAAATATCGGTTTAGCGTTAAAATTCTCCGGCCAATATAGTTCCACTTCACTTGTCTAGATTCTTGGATATCAAGGACTAATTTAGTGTGACACGTTACTTTAAGCTTCTTTTTGACATAAGTGATGTATTTCTTTTGATGTATATATTCTTGTGAATTTAAGAGTAGGCCTACTTCAGAGACGAGGATGTCATCAAGGAAGGGTCAACGGCTGAAGTACGATAAGCATACAGGACATTATAATGAGGATAGTAACGCTAATGAAGCTTCTATGTTGGGTGTACTGCCAGTGACATACTTCATTCTGAACTATTTCCTCTAATCTCCTGTGTCCTTGGATGTCTGCATAGATATTGGTGAACCATACCTAGTGCACTGTCATTTGTAAAATACGTGTTGTAATCATGATCACTTTATAAATTTAATTAATACAGAGATAAACGAAATAATGCATAACAGCTTAAATATACAGAGTAATATGAAAGAGAGAGAGAGAGAGAGAGAGAGAGAGAGAGAGAGAGAGAGAGAGAGAGAGAGAGAGAGAGAGAGGAAGCGCTGATGGTTTACGGTATCGATACAAAGTACCTCGAGGCAGAGTGCCATGTTAAAGCAATCATTTATTTCACTCTTGCTGGTTGAAAAGATAGGGAAGTCAAAACATTGAGACAGCTTTGACTGGTATGAAGGCTACTAAATGGACGAAAGCATCTGGTTTTGAGCCCCATAAACTCTTACAAATATCTCAAATCGTAAAATAAAATAAATTACGAAGTTTTGGGGTTATCAGAATGTATGGATAAGATGTAGTTGAGAAATGTGCATGATAGTTGACATCCCTAATTATAAAAAAAAAGCTCTATCCTTTGGTCCTTGGTGACACGAAAGTTTTAAAAGGGCAGTGTGTGAATGAATCAGGACAGACAGTAAAATAATTTGTTGTGATTGAAAGGCGTAGAGCAAGGGCAGAGGTAACGGTTGTAGTTCCAGGAATACTCTGGGGTAAATACTAGATTATTTACATATACCAGTTTGAGGATGTTTATGAGACTGGGCCCGAGAAAAGTTGAAAGATTGCTGGAATATGGTCCAGAAATGGGAAATAATGAGAGTGAGACAAAATATCTGTGAGAACCTGTCCATAGCTGAGTTTGAGGAATAAGAATGGGTGACTGACTGTCTAGGTGATTTGAATATAAAGGCAGAAAAGGGCTCCATTACTGGAAATATGCGGTTACCACCAAACTAAAATGTTAAGCACGTATATAATCGTCACATGTAATAGTTCAAAGAAATTTCGATACACAAAGATGAACAAACTTTCAATTTTGTGCAAAATGTTTCCACTGGAGGTGACTGAAGACCCAAGTATTACTACTCTCAGGCACACCACCTTCCCAAATTTTCATCGAAAAGAGAGAGAGAGAGAGAGAGAGAGAGAGAGAGAGAGAGAGAGAGAGAGAGTCATACAAGTTAATTAACCAAATCCATGGGCGAGTCATCTATGGGAATAAAATGAGTAGGAGGAGGAGGAGGAAGAGGGAGGGGGGGTTAGTGCCCCTGGGGGGTGGACACCGAGCTAGGCCCATCATTATAATTAGCATTCATCGTAGAGACAAAGCCATAACGTGAACAGAATACATAATTAACTGAAGAGGTTAATCTTATCCTAACGTAACATGTCCGTACCCAATAATAGAGTTAACATATTTGAATGGTGATATCTTTGACAGAAGTCTAGTCGCGTTTGGAGGAGTG
>NC_087202.1:23891089-23896089 GCF_015104395.2 Macrobrachium nipponense | reverse complement strand
CATATCACCTGAAAGTTTCCTCTAAATATAAAATTCTTTATGAGACAAAGATCCATAAAAATCTTTCAAACGCCTGAAAGACGTAAACATTAACAATATTATTTGGTATTTGTTGATTAGATTAAGATGGTCTTATGCCAGCACCGGCCCTTGCCTTAGTAGTAAGGTTACAGAAGGTTTAAGAGGCACAGTGTGAACCTCTCGAGTGATACCATCCCGCCGAGAATTAATGTTATCTGGACAGTAATTTGCCAAACTACCAAGAAATCCTTAATGTCATGAACATAAAGGAGAGAGAGAGAGAGAGAGAGAGAGAGAGAGAGAGAGAGAGAGAGAGAGAGAGAGAAATAAAAATAATTTTGTGTTTACTAAACATTCAACACTCTTAATAAAAAAAATCAACTTGTAAACAGACAAGCTATGTAAGCGTGAATATTTCGCAATAACCGTTTCACAAGCACTCTTTGCTAAAAAAAAAAAAAAGTATTTAGAATGTGCATATTAAAATGACAGAGCAATTTCTTTGCGCAATCCACTTCCAATAAAGCTAATTAGAATGCTAAACAGCTGGGGGAATATTTCTAACTGCACCTCATCGACAGGAGTAATTATGAAGCCGCATTTTTTACCTTAAACAAAATGGACCCGTATTGACTACAACGCTGTTCTTTTCTTTTTTAAACCCATGTAACACATGCAGCCCATGCACTTTTATATTTATATCTTTCATGGGTAGGCCGTCGGAATTGACTACGTCATGGCCTTGTGTATGCCAACAATTTAGAGAAAACAAGAGGAGGAAGTAGAAAAAAAAATCTTGTGTTTTTAAATCAATAAGAGAAACCGATTGTCTCACATATAACAATAAAAACGCATTATTGTGAACATACAAAAGTTTGTTGAAGTAAAAGTCCCTTGCATAAATTACGTGCTGCATGAACTCTAAGGCTCAAAACAAAATATATCTGGAAAAAAGTAAACGATAAAATTTAAAAACAATTCTTATTAGGAAAATGATCAAAATCTTGATTCTAATTAAGCGGCTATTGTTGTTATTCTTATTCTCCACCGCGGCTATGAAAAAAGGAAAAATTCTTTCATCCTTATGCAACACATAATGACTAAGATTTATCTTGATAAACCAAGTATTGGTTATAAAATATGAACGGCAGTATCACTATCCAATCATTTTTACTAATGCATTCCGATTTCGCAACGAAGTAGGCTATTAGCGCTGACCTCCTAAGCGAGAATAGTAAAAGAATAGCATCTTTTCACTGGTAACTATGGTAGTAGACCCATCCAACTTCAGAGGTGCTCGATACTGGTAACAATAAGCCCTTAGATTAGCTTCACAGTATGGCTTCACGAAGGGACATCGAGGATGTGTGTCCTGGACTGCGAATGGCTATTATGTAGGGACGCCAGGAGGTCGAATTCCACCTCCCCACCCCCCTACCCCACGGCCCGCTTATGTTCCTTAGCCCTCCCCCCTCCCTCTTATTATAAATCCTTGGTGGGTAAAGGGAGGGATGGAAGTCCTCCTTCTCAACCTGTCTTCTCCCCTCCTTATTCTCATCCCTATGAGGGGGAAGGGGGGATGGGATGGGGGAGGGTGTAAGGAAATGAACAATAAAGATAACAACAGATGGCTCCTACATTGTAATTTAGCCCTTGAAAAGATCCCTTACTCGACGCAGAGAATACAGCGAGGCACATCTCAATGGGCTCGCAGTCACCCATTTCAAGATAGTCCAACGATAAAAACAGACTATAATTAAGTTGCCTGTCCATCGATGAAAATTCTAAGTAACAGCGTGAAAGGTGACATGGAGAGGAGATAAAATTCCTTATCATCAGAAAACTTGAGACATCACCGTTCCTTACGGAAAAGGAAACTAACAATCTCCTTCAGAACGTGAGAGAGACCTATAAAAGCCATTGACAGCGGGAAAAACAATTTGTTCTGTTCTTATCAGAAAATAACTTTCCTTATCAATAATGAATCTATCAATCCTATCGCAGTGCAATTCGAGAACGTGCATAATTGGTGTATCAATTAATGGAAAATCTACAAAAAGACTTAATTTTTCAAAAACAATTTATCACAAAAATTGATGTGTCATTTGATAAAATACCTATGAACGGCATTTCTAATTTTATCCACTGAAAAAATAATCAAATACTATTCAGCCCGGGTAATGTCTTAAACTTTCATTTTGATAAGGATAATTTTCAGGCTCACAGTAATCTTAAAGACTCATAATTACGACCAACGGCATAAGCTCTAAGTTTACATAGTTAGTTATTTATGCAATGCAGTAACTTATCACGATAATTAAATTAGGCGCAAAAGAAGAACAAGTACTACGCAAGATAATTAAACTTTGTATACGATGAGAGAGAGAGAGAGAGAGAGAGAGAGAGAGAGAGAGAGAGAGAGAGAGAGAGAGAGAGAGAGAGAGAGAGTTTCCAAAGACAAAAACGTTTCCCGTTTTATTAGGCAAATAATTTAGTTTGAGAATGATATAAATTTTCTTCCAATTACAATTAATTAATTAACTTATTTCTCTTGAGAAGGACATTAACTTACCTTCAATTCCAACTATTTACATTCTTTTGAAAAGGGCATCAATCTCCTCCCAATTATAAGTACTTAATGTACAAACCCATATCCCACTTCAAAATATTTTCAAATTAATTTTTATTCACGTATCTCTTCATCATTACCGGTTCTGACTATTGCACCCAATAACTCTATAACTATTATTATTATTATTATTATTATTATTATTATTATTATTATTATTATTATTAATTTTTTTTGGTCTATCACAGTCCTCCAATTCGACTGGGTGGTATTTATAGTGTGGGGTTCAGGGTTACATTCTGCCTCCTTAGGAGTTCATCACTTTTCTTACTATGTGCGCCGTTTCTAGGATCACACTCTTCTGCATGAGTCCTGGAGCTACTTCAGCCTCTAGTTTTTCCAGATTCCTTTTCAGGGATCTTGGGATCGTGCCTAGTGTTCCTATGATTATGGGTACAATTTCCACTGGCATATCCCATATCCTTCTTACTTCTATTTTCAGGTCTTGATACTTATCCATTTTTTCCCTTTCTTTCTCTTCAACTCTGGAGTCCCATGGTATTGCATTATTATTATTATTATTATTATTATTATTATTATTATTATTATTATTATTATTATTATTGTTAAAAAGAATGGCAGAATTAAGCGAGTTGATTTTATATATTGTTTTTCTATTTTCCTTACAATTCGCTTCTCAGAAACATCGCTGAGCCTGAGAAGCGAATTGTAAGGAAAATAGAAAAAACAATATATAAAATCAACTCGCTTAATTCTGCCATTCTTTTTAACAGTATTTGCCTAAAAGAGGGTCTTCAACCAAAATATTATTATTATTATTATTATTATTATTATTATTATTATTATTATTATTATTATTATTATTATTATTATTATTATTATTACACCTGAAGATATCCCACACAAACTTCCTCATTCGTCTGAGCCATTACTAATTCGAATTCGAAGCAACACAATCGTCCTCCACAACAACAACACGGACCCTCGTGAGAACAATTTACCCAACGCACTCGAGTGCGAATTGCAACACGCATTCGTAAACAGCGACATGTCTCTCTCTCTTTCAAACTCCTGCAGCGTTGCAAAGCTTCAAATGAATTGCAATGTAGTTCCGCGCCGGCGGCTACTAGGACTCTCTGCAAAGCCGAATGAATCTTCCTTCAAACTTCTTCGCTGCATCTTTTTCTGTATATATATATATATATAATATATATATATATAATATATATATTATATATATAATTATACAGTATAATAGATATATGTATATATATATAATTATACATTATATAGAGATATATGTATATGCATAATATAATTACATTTACATAAATAGGAATATTTATACGTACACTTGTATATCCATACCTTTAAAAATTATAATAATAAGGGGTCGAATTACCCACTCAAAGTAATTTACATATAGAGCAGAAGCTCGGACCAAGATAATTCCAAAAGTATACTTAATAGCCATGCAGGGTGAAATCCCTTTTATAGAGGGATCATTCAACAAAAGAGGCCGTCCCGGGCTTGACGACGGCAAGTTTCAAGTGTAGCTGTGTAAGCAGAGACTCTCGTTGCTGCGAACAGAATTAAATATATGGAAAAACTTTGAATTTCATATAGCAAAACAACAGCCCGTTGAGTTAATTTGTAAATCCTAAAAGAATACTAGCTTAGATAACCAAAGCACCATTTTTTTTTAAATTGGTCAAATGATACAAAAAAAAAAAAAAACTTATTAAGAATCCAAGATGGGAAATGTATCTGTAAGAAAGAATGTTCATGGTCTCCTATCATCATAAGCGAATAATGTCTGAATTACAAAAAATTCTATGACCGTAGGTAAGAGTGTGGAATGGTTCCCAGATTTTGAAATGGATGAAAAGTATTATCAGTGCAGAGGTCAAGCTGTAGTAATTGAATTCCTATCTTTCAAGATTACTGCATGAAAAACGTTCCCGAAATATAAGAGTGATGCTCAGGGTTCAACGAATTAATAGCATTCAACGAATTAATCAAATAGAGAGAGAGAGAGAGAGAGAGAGAGAGAGAGAGAGAGAGAGAGAGAGAATCAACTGGACGCTAAACTTCCTGAAAACGAAATATTTTTTTCAAAAGTTACGAGAGAGAGAGAGAGAGAGAGAGAGAAATGTCTCCCGTCTGGAAGCTAGACAGTCGGAGTGGGTCCTCCACCATTACACGTGTTGGTTAATTGGTCTACTCTCATCCTACTCAATCTTCCGCACAGCCTCTCTCTCCTCTTCCACTTCATAAATGTCAGGTCGACTTTCTTCAGGCAATACCACCCACCACCACCACTACAATACCCAACCTCCACCTTTTTCCAACTTCCTGCTTCTGGCTCTGTTCCCGTTTCCTCGCCGTC
>NC_087202.1:23873589-23888589 GCF_015104395.2 Macrobrachium nipponense | reverse complement strand
TATTCACCGGAAAAGAAATATAAACAAACGGAAATAAGTGCCATCTTACAGGCGGTAATACCCAAGTTGCTTATATATGACGTAAAGAAGAGCCACTAGACATGCATGTTTTAATTGCCAGCCCCTTGAAGGAGCCATGGCAGTCTCTGACGAGCCCCGCAGACGTGATGGGGCGTATATCAAGAGCCACTTGGTATTTAAATCAAGACCCTTATTTTTTTATCCTTGAGTAGCGAGGTAAATATGAGACAATATTCTTTACGTGAAGTCCTTCTCCCTTTCTTTTTTGAGCTTCAAGGTAAAGAGGTCAAGGGATTTGGAGGACGCGGAAGCTGTTTGATGACCACAAGAAAAAGGGACAATTTCATAGAAAATAGGGTTCTCCTGCGATTAGGTAGAGGCGATCAAATTTAATAGAAAACGGGGTTCTTATGTGATCAGGTAGAGGAGCTACAATTTAACAGAAAACGCAGTTCTCAAGTGATCAGGCAGAGATATCATTTAATACAAAACGGGGTTCTCAAGTGATCAGGTGGAGGATATAAAACCTAACAAAAACGGGCTTTTCGTGTGATCAAGTAGAGGAGATAAAATCTAGTAGAGGAGATAAAATCTAATATAAAACGGGGTTCTCAAGGTAGAGGATATAAAATCTAACAGAAAACGGACTTCTCAGGTGCTCAGGTGATCATGTAGAGGTGATATTTAATAGAAAACGGAGTTCTCTTATGATCAGGTAGATGAGAAAATGTGATTAAGTTTCCCTACTTATTGATTAGCATATGAAAAAAAAATCGAAGCATCTCGGCATATACGGAAGCTGCTTGATTGCCGGGAGTATTTTTCTAATATTCATCAATGAAATAATACTGCTGCATGTTGAAGTACGTAAGTGAGGCTGTTATTTACACCAACACTTAACTTCTATAGAGCTTCAAAATAAACAGGTCAAGAGGCTTGATGTTTAATGGAGTACTTTGATGACCACGAATAACATTAAATTACCACCATTAATAATGGGACAGTTGCAGTACTCAACATTGCCACAAATATCAAAGGTCAACCAAAACTGTCCGATATGCATTATGATTCATACAATGAAGTAAATGAAGTAATGAAAACATCTGAGTAAAAGTATAATAAGAAATGATGTGTTTACTTTGACAACTGCGTTATAGATATAAAAATTCGAGACTTATCTTGACACACTCTCTTCTATTTCAGATGTGGCTTAAAAATCAAAATCAAGGGTCGGTAGATTAATGGAAGGGGGTCCATATGAAAACAATAAAGAGGTTTCTTAAAAGGTTTCTTTAAATGACTCAACGCTCAAAGTGTGGAATAAAACAGAAGGGACTGAAAAACAACATAACAAATATTTCATGAGCCGAAAGGAAGCACATGAAAATTTCCAGTCGGTAAGGGACCATGTAGTTGCTGGAAGAGAAGTGGGGGGTGGGGGTTATGAATAAGTATGAGTCACTGTGTATAGAAAGTAACAGATGCAGCCACGTGAGATACTCCCAAACTACCAACTGTAGTACATTTATCATGGTATGTTCGAAGGCGGAAATAAAATGAGTAGCAATAACTTCAACGTACTGGAAACAGGATACTGAACAACTAGTAAATCAAGGTATCCAATTAATAAATAGCAACAGTCCATGATACACTTGTAAGCCTAGGACATCTCTAAACAGCAGAGACATGGGCACTGGCAGAGTAAGAAGGGATTCTTGCAGTGCTGAGGTCCATTTCTAGAAAGCACCAAAACTAACCTAGATAGAAAGACAAACAAGGTTTGGGCACATGAGGAGAAGGGGGGGGGGCGTCAGAAGACCACTATGAACACTCAGAAAATCTGAAGAATTTGCACTGACAATGGACAAAAATTCATTACAAGTTTAACCCCGTGAAAGAAAAAAACTTGATGCAAAAAACAGCTATAGATGACGATGTTAAATAACTGATTTATTGCATGAATACTCAATCAAAGGTCAATCACCATGAAATCTGTGGTAATTACTGTGATCCCTGCATTAAAAATGAAACAATAATGATATTTAAGGCTTTGTAAAGCTAATTATGAACGTGTTCCTTGTAACACGTATACCAAAGGTCAAGCTTTGTGATACAGTATGGAATCTTTCCTGAAAACATAATAAAAATTCAAATTAATTTTTTGCATTTTATGTTCTGCTAAATTAACATAGTTTTTTTAAAATTACAATTTAATGACAGAAAAATACTATGCATCTTAGGCAAATTCTAATGGCCTTATGAAATAAAGGATTGTTAAAACTGTTATTTCTAAAACCGTGCATCTCTTTTTATTAATATGATCAAACATACAAATAAAGTTTATTAAGAGCTTTCAAGCCCATCAAATGAAGTGCGCGCATTCTTACATACATATACACAAATTTAAATCAATATATACGAAGAATTAGTAGCTCTGGGAATGTAATTCATTCGAATAGAAACGGTTAACTTTCGGGGTACCATTGCAATCTTTCAGTTAGAGGAATCATCACTCCACTCAGATTTTCTCTGTAAAAGTAATTTTTAAATATGATTAAAAAAAACTAACCAAATTACATTCCTATATCTTTAAAGATCTAATCCCTACTACTTATTACGATGTGCACGTTTGGTTAAATTTTCTTTAAAATCCACACACAACTTCTCGCGCAATTGCACTAACTTGAAGACAAACGTGCAATGAAGCTAATAAACTTCACCAAAAACATAATGCACTTATCGTATATACTACAAATCCTAATTATGTTTGTTAATACTTTTATGAACGTCATACGTGCCAACGAACCCTTTAGGCATATAACAAATACACTGAATGAGAATCGATAATTTTTAGTTAAAAACTATTTTACAAACTTGACTATTTAATGCTCAAGTTTTGACCCAAGCCGAAAGCGACCTTATCGTCAACAACATCAATGGAATTCTACCTCAGCTCAGTTAGGTTTTTAAATCTCCTGACATAAATCCTTTGTTATCTTAACCTTACTGGAATCGCATCACTACTCACTCTTGCAGCTACACTGAAGGTGTTTAAATTTGATACTGAATATTTTCTATTAACCAAATGAGAGAGAGAGAGAGAGAGATTGTGCGCAAACGAAGAACAAACAGAACAGAAAATAAACGGGTATGTGATTCAGTCATCATCACTTACCAAGCGATCTGATTTTTATGGAGTACGCTGAATTACTTACATGCTCGTCTTTTAAGAGACTGGCTTATTTCACACACACACACACACACACACACACACACACACACACACACACACACACACACACACAAAGACTGTATTTAATAAAACACATTATTCCTCCAACGAGTTTGTTTTTATGCACGTCATTAATTAAATGCCTCATTTGCAGTAATATTTACAGCAGCCATAAATCAATGTATAATTCTTATGAAATAGGCTACATGTTGAAGTGCATTAAAACTGAACTCGGAGTAAGCAAAAACCTCTTCATTTCTTCTTAGTTTTTTAAAATAATATAATCACTACAAGCATTGGATCGTATAAACATCGGGTTATGTCTAACAAACAACACAACATAGCAAAGACAGTAGATGTATGAATGTGTGTATTCAGTAGTAAATACGGCAAAATTTTATTATGAAAGTAAGAAAAGAGTAAAAGCATGAGAAATTCAATAATATTTCCCCTTGAAATAAGGCGACTTTACATTTCAAACCGCCATCATCTCACAAAGCAACATCATACCTTTACCGCCTTTGATGAAAAGGTTTTTCGCCCACAAAATACCTTTCCACCTGCCTCTGTTCTTCTGTTAAGACCGAAACTTAGTTTTCCTTCCTTGCGGTTGTAATAAGGCACGAGGCAACCAGACTTCATTACGGAGAATCAATGCCATATTCCGCCTTCTTCGTCAACAACAAAGTTGGATTATGGGGACTATGAAGGCTTTGCCTTGGTTCTCCAATGGCGAACATTTCGAAATTATTTCCTTTGTCTCCTTTCTTCTCCTTCGCTTTCCTGCTTTCCTTCTTTATTCTTCTCTTTCTTCCGCTCGTTCTTTGGTGGCAGCAGTAAAACAGCGGGGTGGGAAGTAAGCTTGGGGGTTATAGCTTTAGTAACTGTGGGTGTCTTTAGTATCTCTTTAGATGGGGGTCTTCCCCGCTTTACTGCCTCCTTATCTCCATCCTTCTTCCTCATCTCCATGGTCGTTCTTTTTCACTCTTTCCTATCCACGGGTTTATTTCTGGCACGTACCCTTCCCACAGTTTCTCTTCTAAATAGCACGTGCACTGACAGAATTCTTTCCCGAGTACGTTGAACACGTGGCTATTCCTCTGAAGCAATCTAAATTGTTCTTGGGTATTTCCATTTCTAAACGAGTGGTTCCTCATGGTTTTCTCCTCGTAATCACTTCCCCACCCTCAACAATCACCGCCAGTGACAAATAAACAGATAGACATACAGACAGACACACACACACACAAAAGGGAGATAGGAACCAAATAAAATGTTTACTTCCCCTCGTCCCTTTTCTCCAAACAATTTCTTCTTCTCGGTCGCAGCGTCGTATTCGCTTTAGCATCGCCTCTCCCCTCCTTTTATTTCCATTCTGATGATGTGAAGTGCAGCGTAGCAGGGGTGCTGAGGTCTCTTTAACAGTGTGACCAACAAGATGGCTGATTTTTTTATGACCTTTAAGACCAGTCTTGTAAATATGCTACGACGCCTTCAAAATAGGACCCCCGGCCTCCCGGATGATGTGTCAATATGACGGACAGAATTTCAATTCTCTCTGTTTGTTTCTTTGCACTTTCTATCTTTTCCCTACATGATTCGTTTGCTGTCAGAAGTATTCGTGATGAGATACGTCTAGTTTTCATTTTGTTTTCAACAATGAACGTTCGTTAATTTTACCCTCAATCTAATCTTCAAAATTTCTGAACGAATGCAAAATTTACAGAAATACATCAACACATAAAGTCACACAAGGGAAATTTTGAAAAAAGAAGAAATATTTGGTAACGTGATACTCAATCCTTCATAAAGAGATGGAAGTTAACTGGGCGCTCCGTTATTTGCACTCAAATTTATGGAATGAATTTTTCTTCAGTATCTACAAAGATCCTACACGCAGGAAAAACTAACTTGAGGGGAATTTAGCAGAAGGTCGGAATTCGTTTCTGGTGAGTAAAGGCACTTTGTAAGAGAATTTCCTTCATATATTTCCTTTAGAAATAAGATCTATTCAGTTAAAGGATTTACCCAAAGAGTTGAGGAGAGGACGAGTTCAGTTTACATGTAACACATATTTGTACGTTCTGGTAAACAAAACCAAAAGCATTTCTTCATACAAACATATACTGTATATGAATCTATGTAGGTTTACTTATAAAAATAATGACAAAGTACCGTATGTACGTATACATGTATTTACATTATGTCTAAAAATAAAAATATTTTTGAATCTGTGACAAAACCGAAACTGGAAGGATAAAATTTTTTTATTATATTCCAAAATCACATCCGACAGTATGAAAAATGAACTAAAAAAAAAATCTTGTAAATGTATTGCGAAAAAATCTTCAAATAAATTGGAATATACCTACCTGGTACTCTACGATAAGGTTGGACGTTTGGTCAAGTGAAACTATCAACATTTTCAACAGCAGTTAATTATTAATCTCAACAGTCAATGAGCCTAAACAAGGTGAAAATTCTAGAAAGAAAAAGTGGTAAGCGGAAATTCAAGACTTAAAAAGAAAGTGGTAAGCGAAATAGCTGTCTTCTGTTAAAATTCAAGACTTGGAAAGAAAAAGTGGTAAGCGAAATAACTGTGTTCTGTAAAATTCAAGACTTAGAAAGAGAATGTGGTAACCGAAATAGCTGTCTTCTGTTAAAATTCAAGACTTAGAAAGAAAAAGTGGTAAGCGAAATACGCCATCGTACTAGAAATCTCGAAATTCTGAAATGAATCTGTATGTTGACAAAAAAAAAGAAGAAAAAAAACATATATAGTACATCGAAACATCCAAAGAATCATGTAAACGTTTTGCATTAAGATTCAAGAAAGAACGTTGGTCGTTCGGTCAACGGAGGGAGAACCCAACCCGCCATAAGTTACGAGCGGGTCCTCTCACATACAACCGTTGAGTAACAGATATAAGATGGTCACTGTCAGGCTATGCGCTCATAACCTGAGCTCCCTCGGGGGGAAACGACTCGACAACACCCAGATGAATTACCTTCTCCTTTTATTATTCTTGCTTTTTGCCAGCTGTTTTAGGAACATCTAGCTCCAGCTGTGACATTGGCTCCGAGAAACAGATGGCAGGTATGTGACTGACCCCTGGGGTAGACTTTATTCATCTCTCTCTCTCTCTCTCTGGGAAATTTTTATAGACATGCTCCTTCCCTTTACCATTTGGTGAAACAAGGCACAGTCATATCTTACCGTCGACAGACTTTACAATATTTTATTCAACTAAAGTACCTTGTATTGTGGGATGGATCTTATGTAGGGCTAAGACCAACGTTTCTGATATAGCTATGTATGTATGTATGTATGTATGTATGTATGTATGTATGTATGTATGTATGTATGTATGTATATATGTATATATGTATGTATGTATGTATATACAGAGAGAGAGAGAGAGAGAGAGAGAGAGAGAGAGAGAGAGAGAGAGAGAGACTGATATTTCGAATATAGTATTCCTTTCGCTAAACGACTCAGCAATGTTTTCACGAGTTCTAAGCTCTTTTTTTTCGATACATACAACTTTATCATTTTTCTTTAAAAAAACTAAGAATTACCCTGACACCCACTTCAATTTCCGTATGTTTTAATTCACTGATTAATCATTAACAGACTAAAGTATTTATTATTTTGGCTTTGCGAATTCTGATTGGATGCTTATCCCCAGCAAAGAGCAAATAATCGATTTGTTTCAGAATAAGCTTACATTTAATTACATTCACTAAATCCGAACTTTCATTTTGTTTTAAGTTTCCAAATCAACACTCCACTTCAAAACCATCGAAGACTTCAGTGTACTTACACATCTGATTATTTATTCCGGTTTGAAAAAAAAGTATTCTTTTCTTTCAATACATAAAAGGCTACGTTGATTTCAAAAGGTCAAATACATTTTATTCATAAAATGAGGCCTTTTCTGTTACCAGTTTCAAACTAAATAAATTCTTTTCCCTTGGCGAATCTTTTAACCTATAAAATATTTTCTAGATTTCTTTTAGTTTACGTATCTGAGACCAGTTATTTTTTCAATTCATAAAACGAATATTTCTTCTGGTACACAATCTTTAAACATTGCCTTCACTAACCATTTGAAACTTTTTTTTTTTTACTTCGGAAATAAAATAACTTTCCTTTTTACTGTTATCTACAAAATTAATTTCACCGAACCAGACTACGCCCTTGTTCGAAAACCCATTTCCTCTAAAAATTGGAATAATCTTTTCATTCACTTAACATCCTAAAAAATTTACATAAAAAACTTATTTTACTATTTTTATATCTGATTACTCGTAAAAATTATTGTACCAACGAGTCTCCTAATGGTGTGACATACCTCAACATAATTAGAGCTCATTTTCAAATAAACTACTTTTGTACTAGAAAAAGGAAAATCTCTGTTTTGATAAAATGAAGAACACATCGTTTAATAAAAAAACAGAAATGAACTCTTATTATCCCAGTAAAGTCCCTTTTTCGATTTACATATTATATTTTACAATAATTTCGTCTGATGATCGTTCAAATTGAATGCAAGATGCAGAGAGCAACACTGTTTATTTTTGAACATTTTGGTTTTCTATGCAATTTCAATGTAACAATGATAGTGTACGGATAATAAACTCAGTGTTTAGCCTTGCTGTATACATATATATACAGTGCATAAGTAGAATGAACGATCTTGCTTTGATCTTCGAGGCGGTGCATAACATTCCAACTCTTTCTTGTATTACCGCCATAAGGTATACAGTTAAACTGATTGATTATTATTTTCTTATTATTAATATATTAGCGTGATAGTGATTAAATTTACGGCAAAACCCACACCTAAACAGTTACAAACAGAGAATAAATAGACCACATACGAAAACTCGACCAATGATGGTGTAGGAAAAATGATCTATGCTAAGGTTTAGATGGACTAAAACATTTCTCCAAAACAGTAAAATAGTTAACATCCAAATTTGCCTTAAATATATATACGTAAAACCCTCTTGGAAAGCCGTTGTCATAGTTCAGTCTGCTGAATATTCCACAGGTGTATCACAACATAATCATGAACATATGCTACATCAATTCCTTGCCAGTTATTAAGTATGAAAAGCTATTTAAAAATTTGTTTTTATCTGTTATAAATAATGTCATATCTCTGAAACATTGTCAAATATACGCTGATATAGTGATAAAATTTGACATTAGGGGCTTTATACTAGAAATCGTTGCGTATATAACGTATTGCGTATCCACGTACTTATATTTTCCCTTATGACACAGTCTACGGATAATAAATACCATGTTTAACTATCATGACCTAGACAAGTGTGCAACAATGCCATCGCTAAAACGCAATTAGAAAGACAGAAAAAAGAAAACGCAGAAACTAAGACATAGAATGACGGGAGGACTATTGCATCATCTGTACACGTCGACGTCCGTGCTGTATCTGCCACACGGCGTGATAAATCCGGGCGATCCAAAGGCAAAATGGTGAGCTCGCAAGTGATCAAAATGCCCCGCTAACAAGCTTCATAAATCACGACGGTGGTGGACTCCTGAGTTAAAATATTCGTGTTCATATATCCTCTGATACACACCGGCATACATAGGCCTAACCGTACACGCCCATCTCCTCTGACATCCTTTGACCTCCTCTCCCAACCCCTATGACCACCCAATCCGGCTGCTGACCTCTCTTACTTCCAATGGTTCATAAACTCACAAGCTGACTGTCTCTTACTCCCCCTCACTCCTCATTCTCGACTATTCCTCCCACCTCTCCAATCCCTTGCTGATCATCTTCTACCTCGGCTAGCACTCTATCCCTTCTCCTTCTCTTCCTCCACCTCCCTCTCCTCCATCTCCTAGACTCTAAACCCCTTCTCTTTCTCTTCCTCCACCTCCCTCTCCTCCATCTCCTAGACTCTAAACCCCTTCTCTTTCTCTTCCTCCACCTCCCTCTCCTCCATCTCCTAGACTCCAAACCCCTTCTCTTACTTCCCTCAGTCCCACACACCACTGCTCACTCTCCTTGGTCCACAACCCCATAATAACCTCTACCAACTTCTCCTTGCCCCTAAAAACCGGTGCTGACCTTCTACTCCTCCTAGTCTTCAAATCCCCCTTCTATCCTCCTCTCACTCCATCAGGTTTTCCAACTCTGCTGACTCCCCAAACTCAGCCTAGTTCCCTATTTTCATGCTGATCTCCAACTCCCCCTAGTATCCCAACCCCTTGCTGATTTCCACGAACACTCCCTTGTTTCTCTTTGCTTATCTCCTCCTACTTCCCCTCCTCCACCAACGTCAGATGACCTATTATTCCCCTTATTCTCCAACCCCTTGCACACCTCTCATACTCCCCTAGTCCCCCAACACTGCTAAACTCCTCCTACCCCTCCTCCTGGTCTCCCAACTCCATTCTGACCACCTACTACTGCTCCTACGTCTCCCAATCACTTGCTGACCTCCTGTTCACCATCATTCCCCCTCCCGTCCCAAACCCCCTGCAGAGACCCCTTCCTCTTTCTCCAGAGACTTTTACGCGAGGCCCAATATATATATATTCCAGGAACCAGGAACCCAGAGCCGCGGCAGCATTCAGAGTGGCCATTTGTCATTGGGAAAGTGTCATTTTCGAGGCTCAGGACGAGTCTAAAGGGATTCGAAAGAGCGCCCGAGTTATAGCAAGAGGCTGATTTCTTGACGGCTGGACCACCTAACCAAAACTGATCTTGCAGCCAAGACGATCAACGAAATGGAGGACAACCAGTACAAGCGGTGGCATTCCCACAGATACACAGACACACACACACAAGCACACACACACAGGTAAATTCAGGATTTGCTTTTATCTTGATGAAGTCCAACAGCAAAGTCCAACAGCAAAGCTCAGGGGCATCATAATGGTTCATCATCTGTCACTTATAGAAGGGAAATTCAAGGACTTATGTATCAGCATGAGATAGACATCAGCTTTCGTTTTATTTGCTTATAGAGGGATGGATGGCACGCGGATATACACATACATGTTTATATTTGTATAATATTACACACACAAACTTTATATATATATGATATATATATATATATATTATATATTATATATATATATATACATGCGCACACGTATTACATACATACATACTACATACACATATATATATATATATATATATATATATATATATATATATATATATATATATATGAATAATTATCACATCGAACCGTGATCCATTTATATATCAATTCAAGCTACAAATGTTCTTTAATATCTAAATTCACTTTACCTCCCAAATGATATATTTTCATTGGGAGGTAAAGTGAATTTAGATATTAAAGGACATTTGTAGCTTGAATTGATATATATATATAATATATATATATATATATATATATATATATGTGTAATATATATATATATATATATATATATATATATATATATATATATATATATATATATATATATATATATATGCGCACGTATCACAATTATTGCATATATGCAAATAATTTGTCTGAGAATGATTACATATAACCTGAAAATAAGAAAAAAAAACTAATGTATCATTAATTTAAAACCGAAAAATCTAAATGAGCAAATATTAACTTGGTATAATTACATATCTCCTTTATACGAAAAATACCTAACCGGTATAATTTTCTATAACTATTTCAAAACATTTAATCTGACTAATTTATTTCTCTGTTAACTTGGCGTCAATTCGTCAACGCAAAGTGAATTCCCGTCCCGATAAAAACAAAGTGATGTCTGTGGTTCAAAGAATTTCAAAAAAATCGTGGTATATCCCCTGCGTCATGAGCCATGCAAACAACATTGCGATGCATTTGTTTACAAACTATTTAGTGTGAAATTGGAAAATTGTGAACTCTCGTTAAAAGGAATATCGACAAGCATTTTTTTTTTCTTTTTTTAAAGCTGGTGTTTATCTGACTTGACATGCATAAACAAACCTAAAAACTCCCATACCCGCCCATATGAAGTGGCAGGCACGTGTACGCATAAACACACGTCCATAAACGTTCCACAGTTGTGCACGTATTCAGAAACACTGCATCATACAACTACAAGGGCTTAATGACAAACGAGGAATCCGATGCCTATCACAAAACCGTAATTGGTGTTCCAACGGAACATTTAGTCGACAGGCCACAAACTACCATCACATCATTACAGATTTCGTCAGCTCTGGCTGCGAATATCAGTCATTTTAACCGAAAATTCATAGCAGTTTCTTGCAACACCTTCCAGAGAGAGAGAGAGAGAGAGAGAGAGAGAGAGAGAGAGAGAGAGAGAGAGAGAATTTCGTATTGCTTTATTATTGAGAATTTACTGGGAAATACATTACAGCTTGCCTATCATATATATATATATATATATATATATATAGTATATATATATATATATATATATATATATTAGATAGACAAACTGTAATGTTTATGTTGAGAATTTACTGGAAATACTTTATTACAGCTCGTTTGAGTTATTAAAAGATAGGAACTATTTGTCTATCTAATATATATATATATATATATATATATATATATATATATATATATATTAGATAGACAAATAGTTCCTATCTTTAATAACTCAAACGAGCTGTAATGTATTTCCAGTAAATTCTCAACATAAGCATTACGAATTTTCTCTCTCTCTCTCTCTCTCTCTCTCTTCTCTCTCTCTCTCTCTCACACACACACACACACACACATATATATATATATGTGTGTGTGTGTGTGTGTTTCTATGTTAATACCATGATTTTCTTAGCTTTTAGAAAAGAGAATATAAAATTTAAAAAAAAATCTATCCCTAATAAGCTAGTGTACTATCAAAATCCACAACGTGAAGTGAACAACCTTACCTCAACTAAAAAAAAACGCCATAACCACGCTTACCTGAAATAAGAAAAAACACAAATCAGTGACATGGCAATATGGTATAAAAAAAAGTCAATTACATTTCTACGAGGCCAGTGAATCTCCTAAAAAGATGCTGAACCTTCTATATATGGGTTATTTCATTAATGGTATCATCGCGTTAATTATTATTGCCGGTAGTAGCCATAGTTGTAACAATAATAATCATCAGAAGTGTTTAAGCAACGAAGTTATTCTCATAAATCCTGAATCTGCAAGTGCTGTGAAAACCAATATCATACAACATTACGCGTATTTAAAAGTATTTCATGTGAGATTTTTGAAAAATGAAATCAGACAATTATTTTTGTGAGATTTTTTTTCAAAATGTTTTACAGTGAGGTATACTGCACGTACTGTCAAGAGGTATATGATAAAATCTACTTGTGTGAAATAAACGTAAGTTTACGTACGGGAAAGACAAAAGAAATGACCTAAAAGGTACATAGTATATTACAAAATATAAATAAGAAAATCACCATAATCAATGTATCTACCCAAATCAACAAAGTTACATTTTCCTTTTCAGGTCTTGTAAGAAATAGCATTTATAGCTATTACAAAACTACAGGAGGCAAAGTCATTCAATTGCCAACTACAAACAGACTGAGAAATATAAAAAGTGAAGTTCATTCATGGATGTCATGGTCTCAAAAAGAAAGATATAAAAAAGTCATGGGCCAAACAAGATTTGTTATGGTCATTAGATGTCAAATCACATTCAGACCCAGTGAAATGTAATTTATACCAATCACCAATGATTGTCCGACACTTATTGTTTTTTTTCTTTTTAAGATTAATTTCTGAAACCCATCCCGAGAATCAATAACATAAAGAAAATTTATTGTTAATATCTTAATCTAATTAAGAAAATGCCAAATAGGTTTCATGCATGGATTCTACAGAAAAGAAGTTATAATAGACTTACGTTCTAATTTTATTGTGATCTCTGCAACTCCAATTGAGATTTTTTTTATATAAATTACTTATATTTTCTTTTTTCTACTAAAACAACTGTAAGATTCAAGCTTACATGCTTTTTAACATTTTTATTAATTTAGACGTGTATCGTTGTCCTATTCTATACATTGTAAGATGGGATGTTATAAATATGAAAAAAAGGTATTAAAAAATAAAGGGAAGACTGGTGTTTAAAAAAAAAAACTGCCTTGCCCTTATTTAGCCCTTTCCCTTTTATAAGTCACTTAGAAAGAGAGAGAGAGAGAGAGAGAGAGAGAGAGAGAGAGAGAGAGAGAGAGAGAGAGAGAGAGAGAGAGAGACCTATCATCTAAACAACAACCGCCGGAAAAACACTCATTAATGGTGTATGACCTCTTGTTCAGGAACATATAATTATACGTCGTAATTATAGACCCCTTTGAACTGCAAATTGTTCAGTAAAAAGAAGTCATTTGTTTGAAAAACAAAACAAGCAAATTCGCCATAAAACAGCTCATGATAAGGTCACATCTACGTTAATGGAAAGCGGCCCTCCCTCTTTGATACAGCAGCGCGGAATTAAAAACTGGGATACTGATCAGCCATCAAAGATAGGCGAGAAGCCCAGGTTAAACGCGCAGTGACCATAATAACTTGTTTGTGTAACTGTCCGTGTAAAACATCACTTTCATTTTGCCTCTCGTACCGAGAACTCCGAGTTCTCGAAATAATACAGTCTTTGTCGCTTTGGTAACAACGAGCTTTGAAGCGTCAATCGCCTCGTACATTTCAAAATAAAGATTTAAAAAGGTACGACGGGATATGTGTCATAAAATGAAGCCTCTCAATATTCATCTGACGGAGATGGTATGCGAGAAAATCTCGGATATCATATCCCATCAGAATCTAAAATTAGTGAAAAGACTTTTGGGTAAAGTAGCTACACAAATGAATAAAGAAGTGTAGTTCAAACAGATCAACCAAGAATAGCAAAGACAATAATAATAATGATAATACTAATATATATACATACACACACACACACACACACACACACACACACATATATATATATATATATATATATATATATATATATATATATATTTACATATCTTATATATATTTATAAATTAACTGATATATACATAACTCATACACACGACACACAGACACACACACACACACATATATATATATATATATATATATATATATATATATATATATATATATATATATAATATTATATATATATATATATATATATATATATATGAAAATTAAACATAATAAAAGGCAGAATAGAAAGAGTAAATAGATGTCTATATGATAAGAAGGGGATCCAAATTAATATCAACTTTCGCCCTGGCATAAACAACAGCCACTCTGGCACCCCCTCGCCCATCCCTCCATCCCCAGCGTGGTCCGAGGATGGAGGAGTCAGCCATACAGTCACGGGGTAACCGGACCATCCAAAAGCCAGCCATAACGTGGATCACAGGAAGAGGGAACATTTTCCAACATTTGCCTCAGCCCCTGCCAACTTTTCAACATGGCACCGGCTATCACTTGGCTATGGAGGGAGTCGAGGCACCGACCAAATAGCCCATGACACCCAAGACGAGATATTCCATTTCCATGAGTGTCACGCGAGTCAGGTTATTGCACGCTTCCCGCCATCACACAAACTGCACTTCAACATTTTCATCAACAAATAAATTTTAGACGTCCGATCTCAACCTTACCCCTAAAAGCAACCTTGCTCCAGAACCCTTCTTCTACAACACACACACACGCACACACACACACGCACACACACACAAACATTATTTCTCTCT
>NC_087202.1:23866089-23868589 GCF_015104395.2 Macrobrachium nipponense | reverse complement strand
TTGTTATATCCTGCAATAATCCTTCCACTAGGAGGGATTAGCCCAGTCAGTCTACTCAAAGCTTTGCTGTAATACCTTAACACACACTACCCTCCTGTTTGTTTGTTTGTTTGTTTGTATGGTGTTTTTACGTTGCATGGAACCAGCGGTTATTCAGCAACGGGACCAACGGCTTTACGTGACTTCCGAACCACGTCGAGAGTGAACTTCTATCGCCAGAAATAAACACTCCTCAATGGAATGCCTGAGTTTCGAACTCGCGGCCACCGAGGTGGTATGCCCACACCATACCGACCACGCCACCGAGGCGTTAACACTACCTCCTAGCGTTAGTTTCTAAAATTACTAACAAGTAGTCAACACTTTCCTCAACCCTCACTTACTTCAACAACTTGATTCAGAGCTCCTTAATCCCCTATCTGCTTCTATTACCTTTGCTCTTGTGAGCTTATCAGAATGGTGACCCAGTAACTCGCTAAAATTAAATTTTTTCAAGTCTGTTTCCTTCCTTTTCCGTTTCATCTTCCATCCAATTCTTCAACTGTCTTATGAGAATAGAACTTAATCTGTCGCTTGTATCAGCAGCTCGGGTGTCCACGTCAACCTTCTACTATATTAAAGATATCACATAGCAGGCTACAGTCTACTCATTTTATAGGTAACGTTAAACACCCAAAGCCAATAGCATTAACCTTCTAACTTGTTCCTAACGACCATGTATTTGTAACCTCATAACCTCTGGTGATTAGTGAGCACGCTGTACTTTCATTAATCATGATTAGCCAGCATCAGTGATATCAGTTGTAGATTTTTACCATAGTTTAAATAATAGCCTATGGTTTAGTAGCTTTTACTTCTTGTATTCATCTCAATTTGTCGAAATCTATGTTGGATATGTTTGTCCCTGTCTGAAGTACTGCTGTAAAAGCCGGGGGTTTCTTCTCCCGGACAGATCTGACTCCAGGAAAATTTGTTTGATCCAAGAGCCCAATTTCATTTACTTCTTCCTCAATTCCTTATGGTAGTGCCTCTATCTACTCTCTACGGGTGCTATATCAATCAACGCTCAAATATATATATATATATATATATATATATATATATATATATATATATATATATATAATATATATGTGTGTGTGTGTGTGTGTGTGTGTGTGTGTGTGTGTATGTATATGCAGGTGCATCGGCGTGCATACATAGACAAATACAATAAATTCACTCTATATGCAACTATTTGCGTATTATATCCTTACTTCTGCTATCTATGGATATTCCTGAATCTATCCTCAAAGTGCTACTGTTTATAGAGATCACCGAATATACATGAAGCGGGGCAATATACAAGTCTAGCGACTGATATATTCTGGGAGAAACTCCATTCAACTTTCATGAATTCAGAATACGGACTAATACCACAGAACGCACACGCGAATTTTTTTCCCCGGAAAAACTATATAAATTCCATATTACATCCACATTTTTCTTTATGGAAAATTTGTTTTACAAAGTATATATTATTGAGGTTCTCTCAATAATATATATCTCTGAAGTTTGCTAACTTCTTTAGCCGGCTGACAATAACTGTTTCAGAGCTGTGCTTGAGAGCTGAGACCATTCTGAATTGCGGCTTTGAACTGAACATTTGATTCGTGTGAGTGAATTCAATACACTGGTTGGTAAGAGAATAATGCACTAACTGGCAACTACATGCTACATATTTATTTCTTAACTTAATGTTAAAACAAGTTTATCTCATAAAATATGGTCATAGTATTTGTCATAAGAGTGAAATCTGTAAGAAAATGTCGCTTATAACCAATTATCGGAAAAACAGTAACGAAACATTTTTAAAACCTTCGTTCACTCTTTCCCTACACGTTCGAAAAAAGAAAAAAATAAAAGTCTTTAACAAGTCTTGGTTGAAATGCTAAAATGATAAGGAAAGTCATAAAAAGTTTTATGATATTGGTTTTAACTTCAACCATAAAATTTTAAATATTCATATTTGATCATTTTACCCATCAACATTGAAAAAAAATAAATACAAAGCATTACTGTAGCTCAAACGCATCTACTGATATCAACGGGTGGGCGGGGCCTGTGTGACGCGACCATGAACATAAGGTCTACAATGAAATCATCTGGATAACAATTACTTTGTATTTATGAAAATTTGGATTGTCATAAAAAATAATGTTGATTTTTATATATTTCTTAACCACTTGAAGAGCTGCTTAGTGCGACTGTGAATTTTTTTTTTTTTTATCTTGAATGTTTAATGAGTAGGTGTTTCGTGAATGCTTAAAGAGTGTTTAGGGTTTGGTGAATGTTTATGAGTGTTCAGAGAACGATGAGTGAGTGTTTAGGACATAGCGAATGCTTAGTAAGTATTCAGTGAATGTTTATTCAGTATTTAGGGTTTAGTGAATGTTTTATGAAGATTAGAGTTATGTGAATGTTTAGTGTGTAAGTATTCATTGACTGTTTATTCAGTGTT
>NC_087202.1:23853589-23861089 GCF_015104395.2 Macrobrachium nipponense | reverse complement strand
AGGTAAATGGCAAACAATTCAAGAATTATAGCACGCATTAAATTTACACAGAGAATTATCAACTTCCACACGATTTTCTTCAATCAATCGCTCAAAGGAACTAGGTATCTGAATGAATCCTTTCCATATCTCTTCAAAACTGAACAAAGAAGGATGCTGAACAAAAAGGCAAGATTCATAACAAGGATTCTAAATAAACGGATAAGAAACGAAAACGAAAGTGAAACTTTTGACAAAAAAGTAAGACAGAGGGATACCCAGACCACAATAAATTACCATAATGTTATGCGGACCCACTATAAAAGCTTCTCAAAACAAATGATGAAATAATGAGTGAAATGCGATACTATAAAAAAATATCTTTGAGAGGCTGAAAGCATTATGGACGAATCAAGAAACTATTACAACATATGTATTAGAACATCAGCGAGAAGGAAATGAACTTGAAAGTATTAACTACTTATAGGAAATCTAACTGGAAAGGTAGAAGGATGAGGTGATACAGAGACCAAAGAAAAGAAAAGTTATTTGGAAAAAATCCGAAAAACAGACGAGCATGCCGACAACAGAAATACGTTTCAGGAAACTGAATTGAAAAAGGTCGTACTAGACAACGATCGGGTGACGAAACGACACAGAAATGTTGGAAAAGCAACCAGAACTGGACCAAAAAAAGCCTGAACTAGAGAAGTCGATCTGGACAGACTGAAGGAAGATGAATAAAAAAGAAAGTGAAAAATAAACGAAATGCTGAATCCTTAAGCAAAATCCTTCAGATCAGAAGAAAGTTTCGACAAAACACTCGCCAACTTCAAGTGATTTGAACTTTTTGTTTTTATTCTCATTCTTTTATAGAAAAAGATATCTGACTAATTAACAGAAGGAAAAGTACCGAATTATTTGAACTACCTTTTAAATATTTTTCTTTTGAATAATAAAAGAAATCTGACCCACCAACAGAAGGAAAAGAAAGAAATGGAAAGCATTTAGAAATATCTTAGCAACCAAAAGGAAGGGAGTAAACACTGCCAGAATTTTTTCTTGAGGGGGCGGGCCGTAAAATTCAAATAATGCTAATGAACTACCTCCCAGTGACTTTTATGCTCGCTTACCCCACTTCTCTTTGGCCTGTTATGGATCGAAAGAAACCGAAATGAATTCTGGGCCCTCAGCGCTCTGCACGGGTCATGACACAGTTTCGCACCAGCCGCCGAGATCATTATCTTTCCTATCTCATGGAAAAGTAATCCTTGAATGAGATGCTTCAGCTCCTCAAGTGTTCAAAAGGAATTTGCAATTACTCCGACGCTATTTCCCAAAAGCTCCTCTTTTGTCATGTCTCCCATTTTGGGATAAGACAAAAATTAACTACCTTTTTATTTATGCAGATGAAAAGTAATGTCCTAATTCCTGCAAATTGGGTACCATTATTGTTGAGAGAGAGAGAGAGAGAGAGAGAGAGAGAGAGAGAGAGAGAGAGAGAGAGAGAGATGCCAGTGACTAAATTATGTAATACACACTACATCAAAATTATCTCTGATGCCTGTAAAATTGTGAATGGACTTTACAATAGGCAAGATAATAATCAAATGGAATGATAACAGCAGCACCTTCTCTCTCTCTCTCTCTCTCTCTCTCTCTCTCTCTCTCTCTCTCTCTCTCTCTCTCTCTCTCTCCATTAACAACCACGGAGAAGACGAGGCAAACTTCGAGAGCAAAGGTTGGCCTCATGAGGCACAATAATGGACTCGAGGCAGTAATTGGATCGGCATGCAAATGAATTCCTCCTCCACAGCCATAAGGAACTCCTGCTCGGTGTTGTTTCCCCTTTCCTCAAATTCCCAACTCCCCAAACTTTCCCCAACCTCCATGTCTTCCTCTATCCCCCGAGGGTAAAATCCATCCTTTTTCAATGACCACAGTAAACTGCAGCTAACAGCTGTCTTAATAACAGTAAAAGTGTGGGCTTTCTCCTTTCTAAGTTTCCAGGGACAGGAGACGCAGAAATAAAAATCGAAACAACCCAGTGAGAATTATGATACCAAATTACAATTTCTGAAACTCAAACCTAGTAAACACTAATAATACATAAATAAGATGAAACACCAAGAACTAATTATGAAAAGTGAGACTAATTATTGAAAAAAATCAGATGAAGCAGTTGTGAATTACGAAGATAAATCTTTTAAAATATGTACATGAACCTAGTTCATTTTCCAGTGATTCTCAAACTGGTAGCAAGAATTTTGTCTTGGGTAGACCATCTTATTGAACATTAAAAATAAAAAAAAAAACATAGAAATAAAAAGAATTACAGAAGTCTTCATATAATTATTATCAGTGTGTCCACTCTACTATCTTAACTAACACACACACACACACACACACACACACACACACACACACACACATATATATATATATAATATTATATATATATATATATATTATATATATATATATATAGTATATATATATAATATATATATATCTATATTATATATATATATATATATATATTATTCTATATATATATATTAATATATTATATATAAGTGAGGAAGAAAACACGTCACTTTACTGAAAAAATCTTTCTAAAAACTAAGGCTACTAACAGTGAGATAAATTTCCAAACAATAGCTCCTTAATTACTAAGGCATTCCTGACGTTTCTAGGATAATAAACAGTTGCCACCCTGCTTGAATTTTTACTTCCTTATCCCTCAGTCTTTTAAGTTCTAAAAAAAACTCACGGAGCGTCAAGAAGTACAATGAAAAAAATCGAGAGAGGATGAGAAAAAGAAAAGGAGAGAGAAACGAACTCACGATTAGATAAGAAATAGCAAACTTGATACTTGAATTAGCAGTTGGCATCTTTTACTGAGAAATCAGTATTTATTTCAAGCCCTTAAATAATTTAGATGAAAACTTGAGATTTCTCTAAAAATGAGGACTTCAAATATCATGCGTATCTCTTACGAAAAATTATTAATTTACACTCCGTAAGCAAATCTCGATTATGTGAGATATCTTTAACCTTATTTCCACAAAAAAAAAATGTTAGTGCATCCTATGTGATTATCACAAAGACTTCCTTCGATTTAGAATTAAAAGTTGAAACCATTTTTTTCATTATATAAACTTTCCAATATTTTTATTTGATAAACGTCTCTCCTTCCAGAAGTTGACTGACGACAGAATGATATACTTACGCCCTCAGTCAGGTAAAGATCAGTTAGATTGCACCTATGCCTTTCTCAAGTTTTAAAAGCCCTTACACTCTTTTACACTACCCTCTATAAAAATAAGAGGGTCTACAGAGTTATCCCTCTAGATAAAATTAAGAAGTCTACCCAAGTTACAAGTTCCAATAGCCTTTGCAAATTCACCAATAACAAAGGGATACTTCTAAATGCCGAGTATCAAATGCCAGATCCTCACATAAAGTTCGAAAGTTACTGCCCAATCCCGTACAAGATCATTTAAACGAACAGTTGGACGTCTTCTACTTGCGCATTTACAGAGTAAAACCTTTGGTCCCTCTACAACCATTGTAGAGAATGATATCGTCTCTCGGAATACCCCTATCGAATATTCATGCTGAAATTGGCAAAGGAAACACCGACCCGAGGAGAGACTCTCCTATTCCCAGATGCAAATCTCAGAGGATCCGTAGACTATGCGTTAATTTAATATATCCGAAGTAATTTCCATTTATATAGGCGAAGAAATATTTTCTGAATGCAAGTTCACACACTCTCGTGAAATATATAAAAGGATGTTCGAAATGATACATGCAAACATAAGCATAAATATATACATACATGTAGGCATGCATTCGTATAATAAATGAAATCGATAATATAATTAATGTATCAAAAATCATGGGAAGACTTACTGAGCCTATGGAACGAGTATTCCAAAACACTTGATCACTTCAACAAAGTACAAAAATAATTTTTGAAAAATTTTGTTTTAATAAAAAATAAAATCTTGATATGAGCATCTACACCCACTTAATTTATTTTTTAATTATGTGAATGGATGTATTCATCTATTCTCATACTATACCTCAAGGCATTTCACTTTAATTAATTAATGTATGAAAATTATCATTATATTTCTCTTTTCCCCTAGCGATATTGCGCCAATCTACAATAATCATGGTAACTTGTGCAGTGTATTATGTATTAGGTTACTAACACTGCCTATCTTTAATATTCAATATTACTGTAATCACTGATCTAAAGAATCTGAACAAGTGGGAAAGCGTTAGTAGGCGTTAGCTCCGTAGATTACAAGGCAATCCAAATTCTTTATAAAGTAGAAGTTGGTGGGAAAAGCAGAATATTATTTTATCGAGCACCTGAAGGACTCCAAACTATATCAATTTTCGGAAGGAAAATCAAGAGAAATTCAAACATTTCTCGTTAGAAAAAGCCAATTGGTGGTACGAACATTATTCAAACGCTACAAGATGAAATCCATACTCCTGGGGAAGCTGGATATGCCCGACGTAATAATTTCACTTATTGCAGCTCAGTCATTTTGGTTCACAAGATAAATGGTTACAAGAAGAGCGTCCAGAAACCACAAACCTCCGCCAAGATCCGCCAATTTCAGCCATCAACCGTACCATAAAAGGGTTCCCTACTATTTATATAACGAACATTTTTAGTCTCTAAAAATTTAGTCGTTTGTTGCTGGTCAGAATGTTCATCTTTAAATAAAATATAGTAAAACTCATGACTTGTGAGCGAATCTGTTAATAAACTGACAAACAGACAAATACACTAACGATATATTATATATATATATATATATATATATATTATATGATTATAATATATATATATATATATATATATCTATATATATATATATATATATATATATTATATATATATATATATCTATATATATATATATATATATATATAGATAGATATATATATATCTACATATTATATTTATATATATATATATATATATCTATATATATATATATATATATATATATATATATATATGACTCAGAAGTCAAATTCACTGTAAACTGTAAACCGTTGTTTCTAAGCTAGGCAGCAGTTCGAATCCACTTATTCATTATAATTCCCCTTAGGGAGTATAGTGAACTGGATATTAGAGATATTTGGAGATTGAACTTAACGATTATAAAAATGGGCACGGCGTGTGTGACAAAACATACATATACATACATATATATATATATATACATATATATATAATATATATATTATGAAAATCGACCTACTTTTTCCCTTGATTTGCGCTGGATCCTCCAGTTCCCCTCAACAACAAGAAATTGAATATCCGCCCCAGAACACCTACAGCTCAAAATAGGCAAACAAAGGCAGCCATTCCTCCACACGAAAATGTTTTTGACAGCTGATGCTTGATTTACATAACTGGCGGTAGTGGTGGGGAATACGACGGGCCATCTCCATATGTATGATACAACTGTTGCCCCTACTGCATGTAAACTGCTACTGTCGGGAGTTTCTCTTGCTCTCTCTCTCTCTCTATCTATCTGTCTATCTATTTCTCAACCCCCCCCCCCCCCCCCTTCCTCTTTATCTCAGTCTCCTTCGCTGTTCCAAGGTGGCGTTCTCATTCCAACGAACCTCCCCTACACCATTTAGGACTACACAGGACGCCTCCCAGATTCTTACGTCTTTTACTAGAGTCACCCTTCAGACTTGTTACTAACTTTTAAGAGTTCAAACATGAATAACAGAACTGTTCTAAAAAAAATTCCTTTAACAGAATATCTTTTGAGAGAGAGAGAGAGAGAGAGAGAGAGAGAGAGAGAGAGAGAGAGAGAGAGAGAGAGAATTATATTCATCTTAAATGCAAAACTAGCGAAAGAGTTTGGTGTTTCCAAATAGGACAATTATCTTTATCATGCAAGTTATAATGATAAAATAGCATGATCTCAGAATTACTTAAATCTATTCAATCTATTTGTAAGTGACTTCTTACCGTCACTTACATATCTTAACACCAACTACATAAGGAAAAACATTAAAAGAAATAAAATATAAAGCTTTGCGTGATAAGGCGTAATATCATGTTGCATTCCAAATTACAATGACAAAATATTGGCAAGTAAATATACATATACTACATGTGTGTGTATACACATACATACATACATACACACAGACAAATATATATATATGTGTGTGTGTATATATATATATATATATATATATATATATATATATATATATACATATATATATATATATATTATATATATAATATATATATATATATAATATATATACATATATATATATATATATATATATATATATATTATATGTATATATAAAATAATATAATATATCATATGCACTTATACGCATTATATTTTACCAACGCTATAAAATAACAAAAATCATACAACCTTAGCAAGAACAATAATGACGCAATTAACGTAATAAATAGGCTACTTAATATCACCAACGGCGGCACTGCAAACATTAACGCTAGCAATAACACAATAGTAATATATATATAAATAAAGAACAATAATACAATAATACTAAAATGAAACAAAGCAAAGCAAATGCAGAAAAGAGATAACTACCAGGATTCTATCTCGTTCAAGAATTCCAAATGTGTCTCTTCAGTTCTCGGAAAATGATCAGAACTTATCCAACACCAGATATCAAAACAAACACTGACATATTAAACTGATTAAAATTAGAACTAAACAAAGTTAGCAGGTCAAAATTAGATTAAAGTCTGTCGAAATTCGCAAAAGACGAAATCATTTCGGTTCTGCTCGCTAAGATAATTTAATGCTTTGTGCCTAAATACAAGTTTTGTCAGAAAAAAACCAAATTCTACAGCTATAAAAAAAACTTCAAACAAGTTAAACTGAGAGTTTATCTGTATGTCATTGGCTACTGTTTATCTACCAGAAAAATAAATTGACATCATTATGCCTTACACCCCTATGTATATATATATATATATATATATATATATATATATATATATATATATATATATCACGTACGTATACGTTTGAGTGTGTATGCATGTGCTGTGTGCACGCATACGCTAAATATATATCGATAAAATCTGAGTCGATTCGCATTCTACTGTAATGGAATATCAGTACACAGATACAATACTGCAAACATAAGTAATTCATAGCGAAATAGGCATTACAAAATAAAATCAATAACAAGCGATTTCAGTAAGCGTACAATGTTGAAAAAAATAAAAATACATAAAAAACGAAAGAAAAAAAAACACACTCGGATGAAATTACGTGTGAGGGTAACAATAAATCTTGATGTTAAAAAGGAGAAGAATCGATGGGTTGGCAGGAGGAGGGGGAAGAGGGGAAGAGGGGAAGAGGGGAAGAGGGGTTAGACTGAGTCAGGTGTCAATCTTCATTGTGAGGGTGTGCCAAGGATGGCGAGGGTTGAAGAGGAATTATGGCTAAAACCAGCTGGTAGGG